>NC_090729.1:132939103-132956603 GCF_036898095.1 Palaemon carinicauda
ATCAGCTGCAAATAGTTTAAACTTTATGTATGTAATACTTTGGATGGACTATAGAAAAAGCGTCAGGCTTCCATGTGTCATTTTAAAGAGATAGAATGCTGTGTACAAAAACTGCTTCAACAAATGGAGATTTGTTAAGAAACAAACGACAATTCATTTCGGGAAAAATAAAAAGTTATATTCTCCGTTATAGTCGATGTCAATTAGACACAGTTATGGATGATTTTGAGCATATCTACATTCAAATGCAACAATATAGAGTTGCAGAAATATTTTATAATAACATTTATTGTGAAGAAAAGAAGTTTTACGGGAAAAGTAAATAGAATAAAGAAATGTAACGTGAAAATAATGAAGAATAAAAAAACAGAACCTAATTTATATTATTATTATATTATTATTATTATTATTATTATTATTATTATTACTAGCCAAGCTACAACCCTAGTTTGAAAAGCAAGATGCTATAAACCCAAGGGCTCCAACAGGGAAAAATAGCCCAGTAAGGAAAGAAAATAAGGAAATAAATAAACGATATGAAAAAAAAAATAGCAAAATATTTAAAACAGTAACAACATCAAACAGATATGTCCCATATAAACTATAAACAGACTTAGTAGATAAAGAAAACGAGGCAGAGGGCATAATGATAAAGTCAAAGAAGAGAGAGATAGGAGGAGGAGGAGGAGGAGGAGGAGGAGGAGGAGGAGGAGGAGGAGGAGGAGGAGGAAAAATATATTTTTATTCTGGACTAAAGGCAAGTCATTATTAAAAAGGACCAATAAGGAAATTATGAAAGGTTTTTCTTTATGAGGAGGAGGAGGGGACAGTTCCTTATGGCGATTAAGAATTTTATTAAGATTAAATAGTCTTTTTCCGAAAAAGTCTTTTCTTCTCTCTCTCTCTCTCTCTCTCTCCTCTCTCTCTCTCTCTCTCTCATCCTCTCCTCTCTCTCTCTCTCTCTCTCTTCCGGGGAATAATCTATTAATGACTTGGAGACCACAATTATACTTAGTGAGAAATAACTTCAAACATGGTAATTTCTCTCTCTCTCTCTCTCCTCTCTCTCTCTCTCTCTCTCTCTCTCTCTCTCTCACTCTCTCTCTCTCTCTTCCGGGGAATAATCTATTAATGACTTGGAGACCACAATTATACTTAGTGAGAAATAACTTCAAACATGGTAATTTCTCTCTCTCTCTCTCTCCTCTCTCTCTCCCTCTCTCGTCTCTCTCTCTCTCTCTCTCTCTCTCTCTCTCTCTCTCTCTCTCTCTCTTCTTGTGGAATAATCTATTACTGACTTGGGGGACCGTAATTTCATCCCTAGTGAGAAAGAACTTAAAACTTGGTAATTTTTGTTATTTCTCTCTCTCTCTCTCTCATCTCTCTCTCTCTCTCTCTCTCTCTCTCTCTCTCTCTCTCTCTCTCTCTCTTTGGAGTAAACATTAGAACTACTATTTTATCAGTACTTCCGTTGTATTCATATATGTCTGGCTAAAACACGAGTAATGAAATTGGAATCAGAGGGGCACACAGTAGAGAGCATGGCCTCCGCCATGGCAGCTTTTTCCTTGAGGTTAGAGTTATTCGGTCGAACCTTTTACCATGACCTTGACCTTAGACCTAGAACTTTCAAGATTGAATCACTTCCACGTCTCAACATAATTAATCCCTGAAAGTTTTACTATATGAGTAAAATTGTGGCCATGAAGTTGCTCACCAACAAACAAACAGACAAACGGGGAAAATATAACCTCCATTCCAACTTCGTTGGCGGAGGTAATAAGGTATTTCTATGAAAATAGGATATTGAATCAATGTTGCCCTTGAGAAAGTTGTCATTTATTCTCATACACTTCGCAAATAAGGGTAGGACCCGTCAACCGTTTTTTTTTTTTTTTTTTTTTTTTTTTTTCTGTAAATTCCATTGTTATTCTAAAGTTATCCTCTTCGATCATGTACGTTTTCAATTATGTGGTCGGTGTTTGATTTCATAATTGTATTTTTACCTGTCATGTTATAGATGTCAGTAAATACTGCATTCTTACACTGTATACCGATGCCTGTTTGTGGGAAAATATTTTTATTTTTTTTTTATTTCTAAGATATTAAAAAAAAATTAGAACTAATAGAATTAGAGATGAAGAGACTGAAAAAGATTTGATATGTACAATAATTGCACTAGGGATTAAGGTTTTCCTTCTTTTTTCCTATTATTATTATTATTATTATTATTATTATTTAGTGGGTCTCTTTAAAAAAAGGGTTTTCAGTGTGACAGCTCACTTTCATACTTGACATTTTTTTTTCTTTTGTGATGTCATAGGCATTATTCTCTTTCATATCCTTCCAGTTTTTAAGTCAATCCGTTTCATTCACTGGAACATTACCATTTGTACTCCAATCTTCTCACTTCCCCACCCCGCTTCATAAGTCGCCAGGAACATTTAACATATTTCCCATTTTCAATATTGTTGCCTATGCCTCCCCACAAGAAAATGTACAGTCATGTATTGAGAGATCTGGTCCATCTCCTTAAATAGATAGATTTCATAAATGCCTTTAAAAAATTACTCTACGCGTTTCCTTTTGAATGAAACGGATAAATTAGTCCCGTATAAAATTATCTACACATGATTTACTGATGAATAGGACCTGTTCATGAGACTTTTTATCATATTGATATTTTATTAACATTGTTTATTTTCATTCCGTCCATCTGGTAAGTATTATTACTGTGGTACATATATCTGATTTACGTAATCAACTGTCCCTGTTTGGCCCGAAGGAATAATACCGTCAGTTCGCCTTAAAATTTGCCTTTTGCACCCTCTCAGTGGTATCATCTGCTACTTTTCCACTTGTGGAATACCTTTTTTTGCCCATGATATTTAAATTTATTTAAATATAATAGTTTTGTGGGACATCAAACACGACCCATCATCGGGCATTATTTTTAAAAATGCTTCAGCAATATATTCCGTTACTGACAATCCAGGTACAATTCTATTGTTGAGCATTTGCTGGTATTTGACACTGCAATCTGCATATCGAACATCATCCGCCAACTATGCAAACTCAACGTTCTTCTGCGTGACTTCGTCAGTGGCATGTCATTAAAATATTTCCATAATTCTTAGTCTATTGGTATACCTTTGTTTACTTTAGACTATTATTTGCCTTATTTACCTCAAATGGAAATGCACCTTTGACTGGCTGTATTTGTAATAAATCCCCAAGCAATAGCATCTTCCTGCCACCAAAACTGCTCAAACGGATATCATCTTCATTTTTCAATTCTGGATGTAATTGATTAAGCCTCATGGATGCTATTGCCATAGCTGCACTGCATGGCATACTAACTTCATCGCAAATAATCAATTTTATATCACTCAATGTCACTTGTAGGGGATTCATAACATCTTCCGTTAATATTTGCAAGTCACAGGAATCTTGAATGCTTTATAAGCTGTGACACCTTTGATATTCAATGCCCCCAATCCTGTTGGTGCTTCTGTCAACAAAACTAGGTTTAAAAGATTCTTATCTTTATCAAAATTTCCATATATTTTTTTTTTATTATTCATGCGAGTATGCGTATCAGAAAAGATTTTCCTGATTATGCTTCAGCCAATACTCTCAATCGAACGGGATTACAAAGTTTGCCTTACGATGTCAATTTACAATTTTATTTTCATGGACTCCTCGGTGGCTTAATTCATTCATTATCAGCTTATATATTGTTCCTCAATTTTGGTCAAGTTTTCCATGTCTTGAGAATCCTCAATATCCTCTGACATATGTAATCCCTCTGTAAAATCATGAATGTATTGTTCTAGCGTGTTCTTGTCTCTTCTGTTATCTGTTTAACTTCATCACTACATTCTTTTTCATCATTCCCTTTCCACTGTTTGCATTGTTGCAACACTGACTGGAGATCATCAAAACATTTCTTATGACTGATCATTTCATTTGAGCTCATAATGCTATCAGCTGCTTTGGTATATTCTTGAATGAAAGTATCAAATCCACATTTCAATTCTACTAATTAACGCCTAGGTTTATACAAGCAAAGATGATTAAAGCACTGCTTTTCTCTGTCAGCATCTCTCATACACTTTCAGATTCTTTGGTAATTGACTACCACTTCACGTGGTCTTTTAATAAAAAATAACTGTTCTTTAATTGGTTGACGATTGTTACAAGGCGTGCTTGTTATTTCACTCTAAGGTTACTGAAACTTTTACATTCTTGTCTTACTTTTTTACAAGAATCATTTTGTTAAAAACAGTCTCTAGCTCAATTACATAATAAAAATATATATGTATATATATTTATGGGTACCCAGTTTGTATAGCATATACGATCCCTCAAATGTAATTATTCATTTTGAGGTTATTGAGACTTTTGCATTCATATCGTACTTTATTATACAAAACAATTTACAAAAAAAGTCGTCTCCAGCTCAATTAGGTAAAATGTTAATTTTTATAAGAAAAACCCACTCTGTATAGCATATACTGTCCTTTTAACATGATTTTTTGGCATGGTCCTAATGTCTGGGGACAGTGTTCATAAACTTGAAACATATCCAATTTCTAATCGTATATAAAAAGTGGTCCTGAGCTTTGCGTCGTGCTGGCTCTTATATGGGTGAATATATATATATATATATATATATATATATATATATATATATATATATATATATATATATATATATATATATACACACATACACACACACACTTTCCGGTCATGCCCGGCTCTCCCTGTCCCTAGGGTAGGGAGGGGGAAGAGGGAGTATTTATACCTTGGTGAGAGGTGTGTGCTTATATATCGGAACAATTTTGACGGGTCTCGTACACAAATCATATATATAAATATATATATATAAATATATATATACATATATATATATATGTATATATATATATTTATATTTATATATTATATATGTATATATATGTAAATATATAAATATATATACATTATATATATATATTATATATATATATATATATATATATTATATATATATATATTTGTTATATATATGTGTATATATATAAATATATGTGAATATATTTATTATATGTATATATATATATATAATATATATATATATATATACAGTAGATACACACACACACACACACACATATATATATATATATATATATATATATATATATATATATATATATATATATACATACATACATACATATATATAGTGTGTATATAATCTACTCATATACGTACTTGAGATTAAGCCGATTATTTTTTTTTCCTGAGTATAATGAAAATTAATTCTGCGACAGGATCTATCGGGTGATCTCCATGACACAATCCCTCCCCCCTCCACTCACCACAGGCCACAATAGACCGTGGCTTGTTGAGAGCTCTTGGAGAGTGAATGGTATCTGTGAGATAACTGGCTATTAAGGTTCCTCCATTGTATTCTCTAAGCTGCTGCTTCTCTCTCTCTCTCTCTCTCTCTCTCTCTCTCTCTCTCTCTCTCTCTCTCTCTCTCTCTCTCTCTCTCTCTCTCTGTGGTCTTTCTTTTTGTGTGCTTGAAGGCTGTTCTTAATTTGTGGACGCCTGATACTTTGTTTTGTTCTTGCGTAATTCGAACTCATTGCTCCCTTTGGTTTTATCCCAATTCTATTTTTATCCTGGTGATAATTCTTTTGTCTTGTTTTGTTTCTTTATCATGTTTCTCACTTTATCCCTTCTGCATATTATTATTATTATTATTATTATTATTATTATTAGCTAAGCTACAACCCTAGTTGGAAAAACAGAATGGAATAAGCCCAAGGAAAAAAATTGTAGTAACATTAAAATAGGCTTTTCTTATGTAAGCTATAGAAACTTAAAAAAAAAAAAAAAAAAAAAACAAGAAAAAGGGAAATAAGATAAACAGGGACAAAACGCCCAGTGAGGAAGGGAAAATATGAAAACAAGTGTGCTCCAAGTGTAACCTTGAACAAGAGAACTCTGCCCCACGACATTAGAAGACCATGGTACAGAGGCTATGGTACTTCCCTTGACTAGAGAACAGTGATTTGATTTTGGAGTTGCCTTCTCCGAGAAGAGCTGCTTACTATAGCTAAGTCTTCTACCCTTACCAAGGGGAAAATAGCTACTGAACAATTACAATGCAGTAGTTAATCTCTTCAACGAATAAGCATTGTTTGGTAAACTGTGTTGTCAGGTGTATGAGAAGAGAGGAGAATGGGAAAAGAATAAGCCAGACCATTCGGAGTATATGTAGACAAAGGAAAAATGAGCCGTAACGAGGGAGGGATCCAGTGTTGCACTGTCAGGCGTGCCTAATGTCGTCTTCATTACATGCCAATTTGTTCCAAATATTTTGCATTTGCCCTTTGACCATTTATTTTTTACTCCTCAACTTTACTCACAATTTTATCCAGACTTTGCCGAATTTATAACATTTTGTTCTTTGTACTTGAATTTGTCTAAAATTTAGATTATTGCTTTGATATTTCTGAAGTATTGAGCCGAGTTTTTTTTTTTTTTTTTTTTTTTCTTTTTGTAATATTTCTGAAGTATTGACCCTATTTTTATTAATATTTCGGATGTTTTAACCTTTTTTTTTATGATTTTAGCATTTAATACCATGCCCCATTATTTATAACTATTCTTCCTTTGTAAACTTTTGTCTTACAATTTTACATTCCCGAAGTTTACAACTTTTCTAACGATTTTATTTTTCTTCTGGAACTTTTCTTATATTTTTAACGTTTTAGTTTTCACTCTCTCACGTTTTAAAGATATTCTTAGTTTATAAAGTTTATCGTTTTAATCCTTCGTTCATGACATTTCTATTTTCGTTGTTTCAAGCTTTTGGACTCTAGTCTAAAACGTTTGTTTCTTTTTGGTTTCTATCTCTGTATAACTTTAACAATGTTTTGCTTATAACATTTCTATCTTCTTGTTTATAGCTTCATGTTGATGCTTGAATTGTAACTTACGTATCATTTGGGTTTTCTCTCTAATGTAGCTCTTTCCCTCCATACTTTAAAGTGAGTTCTATATTTTTACCTTGTTTTGTAATGGTTCAACTATTTTATTGGTTTATATGGAAACATGGCTGATTTTTCGTATTTTGTAAAGATTTTAACAGTTTCCATCTTCTTAAGAAAAATATTGCTCCTTTTTTTGTCGTATTTTCTTCTTATTTGTGTAACGCTATTCCTTATTTCCTTTCCTCACTAGGCTATTTTTCCCTGTTGGAGCCCTTGCGCTTATAGCATCCTACTTTTCCAACTAGAGTTGTAGCTTAGCTTTAATTCAAAGAATTTTTTTTTCCATTACTCACGCTAGAACGTTTTGCTCGACTTTGTGCGCTATAGTGCGACGAGTCTGAATTAGGTACGACTGAAGGACAAGATCTTGAATAACTATGTTTTATTTTGTATAAGTACTTATAGAATCACAAGTGGTTACGTAAGTCACAGTTGCATGTGTACATTTAACGGCTTCTGTCAATAGATTGACATGGGTAGAAAAACTGGAATAACTAATAAAAATGAGTTGAAATTGTCTTGTTACATATAAAGGCTTTTGCAGTTCAAGTTGATCGTCGTGCAATGCGCTGAAAAAAAAACGCAGAGGTCATTCTTCTTTATTGTATGTACATTGCTTGTTGCACATGCATTACATAGTTTCCGCCCCCCCCCCCCCCCCGAAGCAGACGTATGTGAAAGAGGGCAATCTGGCCTAGTCTTAGTGTTGGCAGGTCGTGTTGCAGAAGCCATTTTTGGAAAGAGAGAGAGAGAGAGAGAGAGAGAGAGAGAGAGAGAGAGAGAGAGAGAGAGAGAGAGAGAGTTGCATCAGTATTTACATGAATTAGAGTTTAGCCGAAGTACACTAAATGGCTCCTTTTTTTTAAAGTTTAAATGCGACTTATGAATGACAGAGGTAAGGGACTGACAATGCTTACACATGATCAAAGCCAAAGACCCTCCCCACCCAAGCTAGGACCAGGGAGGGCCAGGTAATGGCTGCTGACCTATAGGCTCCCCCGAAGCACCCATACTTAGCTCACAAGGAAAGTGAGGTTACAGACACTAAGGAAACTATCGAGCTTGAGTCGTCCGGTGATTGCCAGGCAGGGGTGTTTCCAATAGGCAACCACATTTCTTAAATACAATAATTGTGTAGAAATGCTTGACCTTTTAAGTGGAAGCAGTCAGTTTGCTATAAATGTGTTTGCTAATGATCTGTTACTGAATAAAAGACAAGATATGTTTTATGGAGTGCAATTTTTAGAATTATCAACCTACATATGTCATCGTTTCGTACCGTGCCAAAATAAGAAATAAAGATAGAAAGACAATAAAGTTGCATTTAGAAAGTTTATTAAATTTTCTATTTACTTTACAAATACAAAATATATTTATTGTTAGAAAGATGTTGAGAAAATGTCATAGGAACACGAACAAAAGTTATAATTTTTATTGTAAGGTATTTGCGCTAAGTTTTTCTCGTAGAATAGTTTATATTTGTACGTTATTCCATTTAAAATGTAAAAGTAAAAGTAATGGCCTTTCCAGTAATGTATAGGACATTAACATTGCAATTATTTACATGCGCATAAATCTACCATCAAAATATCTTTGCTTGCGTAAATTCTTGTCGATTCCTCAGGCTTACTGCTATAAATGTACGTTTACATTTTCCGTAATAACTCTGTAACAAATAGAAAGTTATGGCGAAGATAGAATTGGGATCGAAAAGCTTATGAAATGTTCTATAAAATAGAAAAATAAAATCAATTGGAGCCCCCGAGAAAAGAACGAATAATCGAAGTTGGAAGACGGAAATTTTTATGTAAAAAATATAAAATACGCTACAATGTATGATATATAAAAGTAATTATTTTAACATTTTCCCTTAGAACATGTGAAAGTACAAAGATAAAAGTGAATAGTTTTACATTTTCCCGTAGAGCATGAGGAAGTCCAAAGACATACGTAAATATTTTTACATTTTGCCATAGAACATGTGAAAATACAAAGAGTAAATATCTCTACGTTTTGCCGTATATCATTTGAAAGTACGAAGGATTCCCGTTTTAGTTGTGTATGATACGCATACATTCAAGTTATTTACATGTGCACAAACCCACCTACAAAGCAATATTCACATGCAATCACTGTGATGTCCTCACGGCAACATCAATGTGGCTCAAGTGATTTTCGTGTGAATATGTACGCTCTCATTTTGCATATTTTTTCAGTAACCAGTAAAGCTATGAAAAAATCAAATTAGCACGGGCAAACTGAATAAATTTTCATTGATATTTCCACAATAAAATCAATATATTCCCACAAACAAATTTAGCAATTGAGACTGGAAGATTATCAAAGATTTCTGTTTTCTGGTAAATATGTTTGCTATTTTTTTATACATTTTTATAGATAAAACTAACGAAAGGATTGTCCATTTAGGTTTTATATATGGAACATAAACACTGCAATATAACACATACATATAAGAAATGAAGTGCAATATCAAAAAATATAAATAAATTCATATGTATAGCCTATATAAAATGAATAAAATTAAAAGTTATACTTATAAACCATACACATGCACACACCCTTCATTCCAGAATTTTTAGCCGGTTACATACTCTCTGTTCCTTCTCATGCACTGAATGGAGAAGTTTCAATTGGTACTTTTCATGATGTTGCAGGTATCTTTATTGAAGCTGGTAGACACAATAAAAATTCTTTGTATATTCACAATCACTAAAGAAACGCTAGAGGACACTGTCAAGTTATAATTTACAACCAATAATGCAAAACAAGATCCACAAAAAGTTTCTAAAAAACAAACTGTGTCAAGCCAAGGTCGTGGTCAAGGGCCCAAACGATTATTCACGTTTATTTCTCGCTAATGCGCAATTAAAATTATTTAAAAGTATTCACGTACATCCGAGAAGCACTGGAGAACATTATCAGCAATAATTTACTGCAAAACTCGATCCACAGCAAGACTCCAAACTTCTCGGGCGAGAGCAAACAAAGCCAAAGTCGGTCAAACACCCAGGTGATCATTCATGTTATTTCACGCTAAAAGACAATAAAATTATGTAAGTGTTCACGTACACTCAGGGAACATTGGAGAACACTATCAAAGAATAATAACTGCAAAATACGGTACACACAAAAAAATATCCAAACAAGTTTTCCACGTGTGAAAGCAAGCACAGCCAAACTGGGTTAGATGCTGAGATAAAGTTAATGAGCTGAGAAGACCTACCGCGCATGCGTAGAGAGTATCCTATTTCTGTTAGGCCTGTATTGTAGATAAAGTCTCTCCCCACGTGTGTTGTGAATCTTGTTTTCGTAGGTTGACGCATATATTTATGCCTAATATTTTCGCAAAGTAAGTACTGGAGGACTGGATTACCAGGGTGAATAATTATTTCGACAAGGGAACAAGTCGTTTGATCAGAGGGTTAAGGCAGCTGTGCATGGGGCGGATGTTATCTCTTACATGGGGATGGTTTTGAGACTGAGTGGAGAGATCAGTGACTGTAAAAAGGTATCTGTCCTTGTGACGTGGGTTGGGGCCAACCATGTTAACATGAATATTGGCAAATCGACGCTGAGATTGATGAAAAGAGCTACATTAAAAACGGTGTTTCAGTGCACTTTTGAAGTTTGATATGGTGTACAGCCACAGACTCAATCCTTGGCATCTATTTTAATGCCATGCCGTATTTACTTGGTGACATCACTAGCATCAGTGGAGAGTAAAGGGGTACAGTTGGTATGGGAAAGGTGGGAGCAGTAGTAGTTAAGGCTTTTTTTGTGTTAAAGAAGGCCGCCTCCTGAAGAGGGACCCACATCAGACTTTTGTGGCTTGGCCTTAATCAAGGGAGTCATAGAAGGCGGCAAGAGAGGGAGCAGTGGCTGCCATAAACCTATGATAATAGTTTTCCATGCCCCAGAACTCCTGCAGTGCTTTGACGGTCGAGGTCATGGGGAACTTCTGTAAGTAGTAAGTTGGTCAAGGCACCAGCCACCTGTTAAGGTACCACTGCTGGAGATTTATTGGGTCCTTTGACTGGCCAGATAGTACCACATTATATCTCTTTCGGGTTACAACTCATTCCTTTCCCTACACATACACCTAAGAGTCTGGTCTAATCTTTAGGCATTCTCGTCTTTTGCCATACACCAGACAACATACAGATAACAGAAAATTTCCTCTTCAATCAAAGGGTTAACTACTGTATTGTAATTGTTTGGTGGTTACTCTCCTGCGGGTAGGTGTAGACAACTATGTAGCTATGGTAAGCAGCTCTTCTAGGAGAAGGACACACAAAATCAAACCATTGTTCTTTAGTCATGGGTAGTGCTGTAGCCTCTATACCATGGTCTTCCACTGTCTTTTGTTAGAGTTATCTTGCTTGAGGGTATGCTCATGCACACTATTCTATCTTTTCCTAATTTCTTTTCCTCACTTGGTCTTATAGCATCTTGTTTTTCCAACTAGGGTTGTAGCTTAGCTAGTAATAATAACACAACAATAATAATAATAATGCTGATACCTTCCCAGGGAATGTATGAATGCTCTCAGGAATAATGAGATGACTCGAGAATGCTACTTGGCGCAAAATGTACTCTTGTCATATCTGACTACAAGCCCGTTCTGCTGCAGACAGTCAAGGATGTGCATGGTATGTAGTTGATCTTATTTGGATGGAGAGAATACCAGTATGTCATCTACGTTACATACACAGTGGGGAAGGTCCCCCATACTGCCATCCATGAGCCTTTGAAATGTGGCCCCTGCATTATGAGGGCCATAGCATGGGTAATTGAAAGTATGTGTCGAAGGGGGTGATGATGACATTCTTGATGTCTTCTGTTCGTGATCACCTGATAATACTGTGGAGATCAAAAGTCGAAACTACTTTAGCACTGTGAAGGTAGGTGGTGATATTTGCATTGTTAGGGGACAGGGTAGTGGTTTACTTCCATCTGCATGTAAAGATGCCTGTAATCCCCACAAGGGCAAAGGGAATCCATCGTTCTTCGGGGCAATGTTTTGGGGCGGTGACCATTAGCTTGAAGCCTTTTTACGAAGGCCCATATCTTCCATTTTAGCAAATGTGTTTAGCAACTGCCAAACGGTTTGGGGACAAACATCTAAATTTTGCAAACTTGTATCTTTTTTATATGGTGAAAGATACCTTCCTTTGCAGGAATCGGGGGCATCTGGTGTAGATGTAGGTAGAAGACGTTGGGATATATAATGAGGAGATATAGGTAGGCATCCATGGACGTACTAATGGGGAGAGTGAGGTAGGAGGGAGCAGGTGATGAAGATGTGGACATGTAAAAGCTGGTGTTGAGTAAGCGTTGATGTGCAACGTTAACCAGGAGGTGGAATTGGGTGAAGAAATGTACCCTGAAGAAATACAGTGCAATGTCAGCGATGATGAAATTCCACCTGTTTGCAGTGACTCCAAAATGACAGTGTTAGCATCTTGTAACCGTAGGTGGGTATAGAAGATTCATTGATGGGGTCATGTCCGTTAGGTGGAGCTTGGTAGAAGGGAATGACAGGTCCAGTATTCACCAAAATGCATACACCAGGTCCTGAATTGTGTAAAAGAAGAGATCAGTTAATGGGGAGGCCACCACCTGCTTGCACATTTTTTTACCATTGTAATTTGCTAGCACATTTCATAGAAGCAGTCCCAAATCTGGTTGATAGTAATATAACTAAAGGCCAGGGGTGTCATCCAGTGGATGTTGAGGGTGTTGGTTAGTGTATGGGTGTGGGGAGATATAGGTGAGTGATGGGTGGCTTTGTCGCTGCCAAGCAGGTCATGAGGTGGGTGTTTATGTCCTATAGTATTCATCCCAACTTCAGTCACCTTCATATGATTGTCCCCCTCGTAAGGAGTAGAGTTCTTGGAGTTCTTGACGGTTGGGAAGTGACTGTCCATAAGGGCATTGGTTCTAGTCATCAGGCCCTGATATCGGGAAGGGCTGCTTGCCCAGTTTCCAGCAGGTGTTATACCCAAAAGTCACAAAATAGGTTCCCTTCATGAGGATGACCGTCTGCAGCAGGTTTAAGGCAAGCAATATTGATCATTTCTCTGAGGACCATCGACTCTTTTGATTCCCAAATGCTTGTTGAGGTAGCTAAAAGTTCCTGGCTATATGAGCGGCTAGCAACGGTGAGTACTACTCCAGAAGAAATGATGTGAGGGTATCAAACTGTATGTGGGCGTCACTGTGTTCACAAAGGAAATTGGAGATTTCTGGGAAGGTGTCAGTGATTTGCTTTTTCCTTTTTGAAACTTTTATTTTGCTTTGTTCGTGAAGTGCATTTGTAGTTTCAATTGTAAATTATTTTGCATTTCCTTATTGTGTATTAGTTACGAGGGATCATAAGAGAAACCTTTCTAAAACCTACATGCAACCTTTTATTCATTAGTAAGTATTACTCCATTTACTAAACTGATTTTCAACAGGCATTCTTCTGTTTTTGCTGCGTTATGCACATTTTATCACTTTGAAGCAGACATGGAGCCAAGGTGCAAACAGAAATACTAAAATAATTCTAAAAGAATACAGGTAGAAATTGATAGCTCACCTGGTCAGCGTATGGAGCTTTTAGACCGGCATTTTTCATATCCGCCTTGTGATGAAGCTTTCAGATCTGGGGTTCTGTGCCGATAAGGCTGAAAAAGCGTTTGAATATCCGGTGACAGAATCGAAAGAAAAAATTGAAAGCACAATATTGGCCCTCAGGGCAGAGAGAGAGAGAGAGAGAGAGAGAGAGAGAGAGAGAGAGAGAGAGAGAGAGTCACAAGGATTTTGGATGTCTGAAAGACTTTTCTTTAATCCATCCGAGGAGACTCCATTTGCTCTTTGGTAGAGCGATTTAGTTTAAGCATTTAGATAGTTCTTATGATCTTTTCTTAACTTATTCTTGAACTCGTTTACCGTGTTTCTGTTTACTACATCCGCTGGAATTCTTTTCCAAGTATTTGCTATTTTGTATGTAAAGAAATTGCCATATATGAGAGAGAGAGAGAGAGAGAGAGAGAGAGAGAGAGAGAGAGAGAGAGAGAGAGAGAGAGATACTAAGTTTTACAAGGTGTTAGGTATGTAAATTTGTCTTATTCCTAAGAATTTAATTTTAAAGTTGAAAGTATATGTAGACCTGCTGGGAATTGTTAGGTCGTCAAAGTATATTTTAGGTGCTTATTACTGTCATAAAGAATTTGACTGACAGCTAAGAATTTGTTCAGTTAAAAATGTTTGAAGAAATGTAGGAAGTTGTTATTTTTATTTTTTTAATAATTGTTGTTGTAAGAATTTTACTGAAATTTATGTAGCTTTCAACTGGAAAATATTCAAAGATTTGCTGGAAGATGTTAGTTCTTTTTGGAAGTGTGTGATTAAGAGTGGCTTATTATTCTTCCAAGAATTTCTTAACATATTTGAGTATAGTGTATGTTATGATTGTTTTGAAGAATTTGGATTTTTAAAAGTGTGAAGCAATCTATGAACATTAGATTTAAGAACAAATATTTTTTTTCAAGATGCTGTCATGATATGGGGAAATTAATTTTAAAATTTTGTATTCTTACATAAGAGGTATCAAAGGGTGTGCTTAGTTAATGAAATATTTAGTTGAAATATTTATACAGTTATTTAATGGTATTAGGTTGAAATATTCCTAAAAGCACAAGCTGGTATCTGATGCAAATTATTAAAATGCATTAGGCATTTCCTTAACACTGGCAACACTGTAAGCATTAGTGTCTGAGAGCAACTTGTTTGTATGAAGTACTCGGGACAAGTTTTAGATTCAGGGTTATTGAGATAAACTGTTATTTAATAATAGCAATAATAATTACCAGCTATCAAATAAAATCATCAGGTTAATAAAACCTGAGGTAAAAAATGAATATCAAGAAAGGTTGAAAATGGCATATGACAGTGAAAGTGAGAGAAAGGTAATTTAGAGGAGGGGTGAAAGTTAGTGAAAGATAATTTTGTTGGCAATGTAAGTGTTGTGTGTGGCGAGAAGATTGTTTGAGTCCGCATGAGGAAGGGTAGTGAATGGTGGAATGAAGGAGTGAAGGTCAAATTGGACGAGAAAAAGAGGGCATTTGAAGAATGGCTGCAGAGTAATAGTGTAGAGAAGTATGAAAGATATAGAGAGAAAAATATGGAAGTAAAGCGCAAGGTAATTGAGGCAAAGAGAGCGGCTGACCTGAGGTGGTGTCAGGGATTGGGTCGTTCATATGAAGAGAATAAAAAGTTTTGGAAAGAAGTGAAGAGAGTAGGAAGGTTGGTTTGAGAATTGAAGAGACAGTGAAAGATGGAAATGGAAGTTTGTTAAAAGGAAAGGAGGAAAGGAGAAGGTGGGCGGAATATTTTGAAAGTTTACTGAATGTTGAGGATAATAGGGAGGCAGATATAAATGCTGTTGCTGGTGTTGAGGTACAGTGATGGGAGATGAGAATGAGAGAGCGATTACAAGAGAGGAAGTGAGGAGAGCACTAGATGAAACGAGAGTAGGAAAAGCACCTGGTATGGATGGTGTGAGATCTGGGATGTTAAAAGAAGGGGGTGTGACTGTACTTGAATGGTTGGTGAGATTGTTTAATATGTGTTTTATGTGTCACTGGTACCAGTAGATTGGGTTTGTGCATGTATTGTACCACTACATAAAGGTAAGGGAGAAGTGCATGAGTGTTGTAATTCAAGGGGTATTTGTTGAGTGTGGATGGAAAAGTGTATGGTAAAGTACTGATTAATAAGATTAAGGATAAAACAGAGAATGCAATCTTAGAAGTACCGGGTGGTTTTAGAAGAGGTAGGGGATGTATGAATCAGATTTTAGCAGTTAGGCAGATATGCGAGAAGTATTTAGCAAAAGGTAAGGGGATTTATGTTGCGTTTATGGATCTGGAGAATGCGCATGATAGAGTTGATAGGGAAGCGATGTGGAACGTGATGAAGTTATATGCCATTGGTGGAAGGTTGTTGCAAGCAGTGAAAAGTTTCTAAAAAGGTAGTAAAGCGTGTGTTAGGATAGGAAATAAAGTGAGCGATTGGTTTCCAGTGAGAGTGGGGGTGAGACAGCGATGTGTGATGTCGCCAAGGCTGTTCAACTTGTATGTTGATGGAGTGGTGAGAGAGGTGAATGCTCGAGTGCTTGGACGAGGATTGAAACTGATAGATGAGAATGATCATCAGTGAGAGGTAAATCAGTTGTTGTTTGCGGATGATACTGTACTGGTTGCAGACTCGGAAGAGAAGCTTAGCCGATTAGTGGCAGAATTTGGAAGGGTATGTGAGAGAAGGAAGTTGAGAGTTAATGTGGGTAAGAGTAAGGTTATGAGATGTACGAGAAGGGAAAATGGTGTGAGGTTGAATGTCATGTTGAATGGGGCGTTACTTGAGGAGGTAGATCGGTTTAAGTACTTGGGGTCTATTGTTGCAGCAAATAGTGGAGTGGAAGCAGATATACACCAGAGAGTGATTCAAGGATGCAAAGTGTTGGGGGCAGTGAAGGGAGTGGTAAGGAATAGATGGTTAGACATGAATGTAAAGAGAGTTCTGTATGAGAAAGTGACTGTACCAACTGTGATGTATGGATCGGAGTTGTGGGGGATGAAAGTGACGCAGAGACAGAAATTGAATGTGTTTGAGAAGTTTCTGAGGAGTATGGCTGGAGTATCTCGAGTAGATAGGGTTAAGAACGAAGTAGTTAGGGTGAGGACGGGTGTAAGAAATTATTTAGCAGCTAGAGGGGATTTGAATGTGTTGAGGTGGTTTGAGAGAATGGAAAATGGCTGTCTGCTAAAGAAGGTGATGAATGCAAGAGTTTATGGGAGAAGTACAATAGAAAGCTCTAGGTGATAGGAGGATAGATGTGAGAGAGGCAAGAGAGCGTGCAAGAAATAGGAATGAATGGCGACCGTTGTGACGCAGTTCCGGTAGGCCCTGCTGCTTCCTCTGGTCGCCTTGGATGACCGCAGAGGTAGCAGCAGTAGGGGATTCAGTGTTATGAAGCTTCATCTGTGGTGGATAACGGGGGAGGGTGGGCTGTAGCACCCTAGCAGTACAAGCCGAACTCGGTTGTGTCCCTTATCAGGCTGGGAGGAGCGTAGAGAGGAAATGTCCCCTTTTTTCATTTGGTTGATGTTGGCGACCTCCCAAAATTGGGGGAATTGCCTTGGTATATAGATAGATAGATCATCTACGCCTATTGACGTAAAGGGCCTCGGTTAGATTTAGCCAGTCTTCTCCATCTTGAAATTGTAATTCAATACTTCTCCATTCATCATCATCATCTACTTCACACTTCATAGTCTTCAGCAATGTAGGCCTGGGTCATCAAAATCTTCTAGTCGCTTGTGGAGCCTAGTTAAACGTTTGTTGAAATAAAATAGTTACATAAAATTCAATTAGGTAGAATA
>NC_090729.1:132964103-132986603 GCF_036898095.1 Palaemon carinicauda
TATACAGCTGTGTATATATATATATATATATATATATATATATATATATACATACATATATATATATATACACACACAATTTGCGTGAGTGGAATTTCAGCTCTAAGGATTATAAAAAGGCTTACTAAAATTTGTAAAAAGGCTTAGTAAAGTTTGTAAAAAGGCTTACTAAAATTTGTATAAAGGCTTACTAAAAATTATAAAAAGGCTTATTGCTGAAAATCATGATTGAAAATATCATCCCAGTTTTGGCCGACAGTTATATTGAAGCAATTTATTGAATCATTTGACCGCGTTGAAAACTTCCAGAGGATTGGTGGAGTTAATTAAAGTTTTCGGAAATGATATACTGAAGTGATAAGATTGTCTGGCTGTCTCTTGGTGTTTTTATCTTTGGATTCTCTTATAAAGTGTGCTATCACTTAAGGAACTCTTTGCCCTTATTTGTCTCGATTCTTCTCTTTTAATTTTTGACGCTTGTGTTTCTTTTAGTGCGTGTAAATAATGTACTATATATATATATATATATATATATATATGTATATATATATATATGTGTGTGTGTATATGTATATGTATATGTATATGTATATGTATATTCTTACGAAGCTGGTGTGACATGAAAGTAGATTATTTTATTCACGTGTTTCATATGTGTATTTGAGAGATGTATAGCCAGCTCCTAAGGTGGGTTCCACTCAGGTATGTTTAAGTAAATATACGTAAATTTCATAAGGACTGTCATCATTCATATAGTTGTATTTTCATTGAGTTCCGTATGTGTAGATATACGTTATTTTAAAGAATTTAATTTTTATTTCACATAGTTGTGTTACGAAGTCTTATGTAACCTTGGGAAAAGGTATGTATGACACACACGAGGTATAAACGCTAGGAATTGCATCATGTTTTCATGTGGTTGGAAGTTGCATGAAGGTTCTAGACTAAAATTACACCCCCTCTTTTTCACGGGAGGGGGTTGGCAGAGTTAGCCTGGAGTGTTGCCTCGGGTGACGAATGGAACCCTACTACAAACTGCCAAGTTAGGAACCTGACATTGTGAGAACCCACCCAGACCATGTGCACACATATCGAATGCATTGCTGGAATGAATTGGAAGTTTTTAGAGTGAATTAGGATGATATATGTAGGGCCTAGCTATGCCAGAGAGAGATCCAGCCTGACATTCCACAAGATCTGTGCTTCTTCTAATCCTCTCACTAGCATCTACTCAGCCATAGTGCTTCGACTCAAATGTGAATAGCATTTTCTCTCAAACGTGTATAGTGTATAGTGTTTGTTAATATATTTGGTAATTTTTGAGTTTGAAAGAAGTGAAGGAAATATGTGAGTACAGTTTATATTGTAAAATTAATTTGTTTGTGGCTGGCCCTGTGTGATTTAGTAAGACAGTGAAGTGCATTTATTCTTGCTAAACGGTTCGGTAACCTTATGTAAACCCTAAGAATCAGTTACATATGTGTAAGTGTAAATTTGATTTATTTTCGATAGTGTTAAAGTGTCAACTTTTTCATTAATTGTCAAAATTGAATATTTTCCTAAATTAATTTCTATTGAAACAATTGATTGTATAAGTCTAAGGTCTAGTTCAGATTCAAATTTCGAGTTATTTATTTTTGGTGTTAATGTTGAATTCTTATATTTATAGAATATATATTTTTTTAAAGTGTGTAGTATTCCGATCACCAATAATTAACTCAGTGACGCTCGTATCCCCTGACTTAGAACCAAAGTAAGAGATTGATTTAAGAATAGTTTCCGTTAAAAGTAATCTCCCATTTTTTTGTCTCCAGTGCAACGTAACGAGACATCTGGCAGTTGTGTATTATTCTCAGAGCTCGAAGATTTTTCTCTTGTGTATCAGATTATGTAATATATAGTAGTTGAGTTTGGGAGCTTGGTAACTTACGTAATTCGCTAGTCGTAATAATATATATATATATATATATATATATATGTATATATTATATATACATGTATATATACATATGTATTTATATATAAACATATATATACATATATATTTATGTATGTACATATATATATATATATATATATATATATGTATAATTTATATACATATATATAGTGTGTGCATATGTGTGAATATAAAAGTATATAGCCTACATACATACAGTGATATGACTTGTATAAGTATGAAATTTGCGTTTGAATGCATACACGAGTGTTTGATATCTCTCTCTCTCTCTCTCTCTCTCTCTCTCTCTCTCTCTCTCTCTGTCTTTATTCCTGTGCCACTTTCCACAGCTGGTGGCGCCATCTGCATGCAAAGCATTCGTGCAAATCCATGGAGTGGCCGCACAATTAGTATGGAAATTCAGTTCCAGGGACATATTGATGATCCAGTTAATTGAGACTTTGACGAACACTTGCCTCCAGCACAGAAGGGCTCAACAATTTTCAGATATTCGAGAAATGCAACTAACTATAGTTTAAAGTGATATTAGAATATTTCGAATGTTATTTTTATGGATGATATGTCCCAATACATATTGTTTTTGAGAATTAAGATTCGCTGCATGGGTTAGTATTATATATGTATATATATATATATATATATATATATATATATATATATATATATATATATACATTGTTATTATTATCTTTATTTAAAGCCAAACTACAACCCTGGTTGGAAAAACAGTATGCCATAAGTCCAATGGCTCAAGCAGGAACGTATCTCAGGAAAAAATTAAGATAATATAAAATGTTTTAAGAACAGTAATAAACGTATAAATAAATCTGTCTTGCGTCAACTATAAAACGAGACCTAATTCTACCTTTTCAACATAAATAATTTATATTTGCGGCAATTTCGAAATTCTGAAATTCTACCGATTCAACTGCGAGAATAGGAAGACCATTCCACAATATGTTCACAGCCGAAATAAAACTTGTAGAAGACTGTGTAGTGCTGAACCTTGTGCTGGAAAAGGCATGACATAGAATGAATTGCATGCATTCTATTACGTGTAGAAGGATGAAGTCTGGGAAGATCTGAATGTAAAGGATAGTTAGAATTACGAACAATCTATCGCAACATGAATAAGGAACTAACAAATCGGCGGGGCCAGAGATTATATAAAATTCATATCAGGAATACAGAATTTCATAAACCGCAAGTTATTGTCCAACAAATTAAGATGAGAGTCGGCAGAAAGGATATCAATATTCGAAACAAGGAAGAAGGAAAGAATTAAAAGTTTTCTTCAGAATAGATTGATTATTGAAAATCTTAGAAGCCAATATTTTGTACAACTGAAGAAGATACGGATCGAATATGTTTCTCAAAAGTAAATTTACAAGAGAATCACACCTAAAATTTCAAATGTGCTGTTTAAAGTTGACGAAACATTAGCAATACAATGATCTGGATGTTGAGGAGCCACTGTCTTTGACCTACTTACAATCGTATGTAGGGTTCAACTTCATGTGGCATAATGTGCTCCATGCACTAATTTAGCTAGGTTTCTATTAAAAGACTGCAACCCATATGTGTACATTCAGAACAAGGAATGTAAGCAAAAACAATAGCATCATCTCCATATGCGACGAGCTTGTTTTCTATGCCAAACCACATACCATGTGTGTATTGTAAGAAAAGTAATGGGCCAAGAGCACTACTTTAAGGATCTCCAGATATTACATTCCTATATTCACTATAATGCCAATCAACAACAACTCTGCAATTTAATACTTAAGAATGTAATAATGATGCTAAGAAAAGGCCCAACTATTGCTAACTGTTTGAGTTTGAAAACAAGGGCATCATGATTAACACTGTTGAAGGGAGCAAAAAAATCAAGGCCATTTATTTGAACTTCCTGACCACAATCAAGGGATATGTGTACAGAATTGGAAATTTTAAGGGGGGCATCACGCTCGCCAATGCCCTTGTGAAAGGCAAACTGCAAACTAGGGAACAGATTATTACCTTCAACATACCTATTTAGAAGTTTTGCAAAAAGTTGTTAAAAAACTTTAAATAATATGGAATTATAGTAGTAGACCGAAAGGATACAATCAGGATGGAGTAGCTGGAGGAAGTGTAGAGGGGTGCTGTGTGATCATAGGAGGCCAATAAAGCTAAAGAGGAAGATCTAACGCCAGGTTGTGAGACATGCAATTTTGTATTCGTCCAAAACATGAAGCACTAAGAGGAGAGATGAGAACAATATTGATTTAACCGAGATGAGGATGTTGATGTGACAATGTGGACTTACTAGAAAGGATAAAGTTGAGAACAAACATGTTAGAGGCACTCTCAAAATAGCGCACGCTTCGACCAAGGTGAGAGCAAGTAGACCGAGATGGTATGAACATATAAAGAGATGAGAGGAAGACCATCCAATAAGGAAGTTAACGGATATTGGACTACTAGATGGGAGAAGGTAAGGTAGACCAAAATTATGATGGAATTACTGTGTGAGGAGAGATATAAGGGAGTTTGGATTGAGCGAGGAAGATGCCCCCGACTGAAGGGAATGGAAGAATGTGTTGAAGAACCATTGTAGCAACCCCAAATAGCGAAAACTTTATAGAGGAAGAAGGTAATTGAGCTGTAATCACCATGGCTAAAACTATCACACACACAAATTTACAAGTGCAAAAAAAACCTCTTCTTACATACTTTCAAGAAATAATAAGACACCTTAGGAGCTATGAAATCAGTGGTCTTAATACAAGAGAAAGTAAAAGTACTATAAGCATCAAGATTCTTCAAGAGAGTTTTCATTTCACAGGACCAAAAAAGTAAACTAGGTAGTTTAGCCTTAAAAATAAAATAAAGATGGATTGAGAAAGATAGTTTGTCTGAGACCTAACTGCACAATAAACATCTGCCAATAGATCTTGCTGTAGCTGTAGTAACTTGGTTATAATTGCATAATATTCTCGTTTTCCTGAATATGAGAATAATATATCAGGTAATTAAACTATGCTCATGTTGATTAATGATAGAACTGTGTACAATTCCATTGATTTAATGTACTGGTTGGTGTATATAACATAGTAACCTTTTAAGGAGTGTGTATCAATGTTATTTGCTAGTTAACAAACGACCATGTTTTTTCTGGTCATGATGTTTTCTGATGAGTAATCTGCTGGCTCAAATTTTGAGTCAAACGACATTAAGAGCGATATCAGAGCGATGTAAGGCAACCAAGAGCAGTTGTGGTGTCCTTCGTGCAAACCTACAGGGCAGTACCCTGTCTCATTATCAGGAAACTCTACTTTTGATCTTGCTGTTGGTGTTAGTAGACGTCCTGTTTATCTCGCCCGACTTTTGAATTTTATTCCACTAGGAAGCTCGCCTCTTAGAAAAATTGGACAGTTGAGTTCTTTACCACCATGAACTAGATTGACCACCACGCTTCATGCCACAATGCTAATCTAAATCACAAATTTGTATTTGATAACAATTCTTTGTGTGTTAATTGTAGGGTAGTGAATTGTAACGTGACTGACAAATGTAAAGAATGGAGGAATTGGTCTCTCAGTAAGTGACAAGTGTATATATATTATGTGACTACTTTAGCTAAGAAAAGACATTTCAAGCAAAGTCATTGAGGGGGTTCAGTGGATTGACCAACATCAGGTAATCCTCTTAGACATACAGTAACTTTGTTAGGAGGTGGGTATGATCATATGTCAGTAATGCCTGAGGTGGTTAGCATGTCAGATGAGAAATGTGTTAGTTCCTTTTCCTGGTGAGATCTAGTATAACAGGTCTATCAACTCTAGAATTGACAGCTTAGCATCAGGTATTGAGAATTTAGCCTCTCAATTAGGCACTCTATAACATTTCATTTGAGCTCCCACGGTCCTGCTTTTTGTCCTCCTATTTCACCCCCAGCTGAAGGAAGGACTCATGCTGAACTGACCTTAAGGGGGTCTGGGTACGAGCCCACCCCAATGCAGAACATGTCTGTAATAAAGTTGTACTTTCATGTTAGCTCAGAGTCATGTGTTAAGGGAAGTGATTATGGAAGTCGTTCCTACCAGGCTAGAAAGGGGGTAATCAAGGTCGCAGCTGATTGCTCCTTCCAGTTTTCCTTGTGGGGAACAAACTCTTCAGGTGACCTCCAACTGCCCTCCTGAAGGAGACAAGGGTTTGTTAGGCAGGGTTGTGGGAGAGAGCAACATTCTCTAGCAATGGGGTGGAAGTTCAGTGAACGTTCTTGCTTCTCATTCCACTTTTTTCTTAGAATGGTCGAGTTGAAACCCAGATGTATGCTGCACTAGATGGGCCTCCACTCGTGGCTCCTTCATTGTGTTCTCATCCTCAGACTCCTTGAGTGAGGAGCTGATCGCAAGAGCCGTCTGCCAGGAAGTTTACTACAGATGTTGGGACGACCTCCAAGGGTTGGAGGAAGGCGGAGTTCCATTGTCAGCCCTTCAAAATATAATTGCCATCATCCTAAGCTTTTTTTGGAGTGAAAGTCGATCTTTACGATGCAGGAAACTGGAGAATTCCCTTAGTGTCTAGGTTTCTGGTGGACACTAAACAGACACAGAAACGAACCCAATTCTTTGATGGTCGACAGGAGAATCCCCCAGAAATGAGAGACAGGTGGTCAGCAAGAAATAAGCAAAGTATGCTGAAGGTGACAAGCCTAATATTCCGGCTTCTGAATGGACTAAAAGAGGATGGCTTACTTGCTTATAGGAAAGGATTCACTAGATCTGTCCGTCACCAGGAGCTATTAACTCCTCTTATGTGGAGATGACCAACCTCCAGAAGAAACGCAAATCATTGGTGTTGGTATGTCTGGAGGAATGCACAAAGTTCGAGATGTCGACGAGAACAGCTCAGAAGCACTTTAAAATAATGGGATGGTTTAGCGGTTCCCTGGCAGACGAGTCTTCTCTTGGAACTAGGAGTCTTGGAGCAGTACCCACTTCTTTATAATCAGTTGGCCAACTCCATAAACTTCTCTCAAGTTATGCATTCAAAAAGCATATCTGACTTCATGATGGAAGGATTTCTTTTATTCCTACGCCCCTCAGTCCGCATGTAATGTATAGGAAGTTTTATTTGGCGAAGTCAATAGCTCCATGGTAATTTCAATCTTCTACTCCCCACCACTGCCAATCTACATTAGGTATATCTACATTAGGTATATGATGTTGAATAGTTAATTGAATTACCTAAAATAGCTGTAATAATAGTTTTAAGGTAAATAAAATTTTAATATATGAAACAACGATGCATGATTTTATGCGCTTTCAATGGCAATGACTTGACATGAAATATAGAAATAACTTTGATAGCAGTCATATAGAATGAACAGTATTTGTTCGCAATGTTAATTATTGGTTCTCCTGAACAGTATTTGTTCGCAATGTTAATTATTGGTTCTCCTCACCCAGGTATTAGATTTTGTGAATGTTCTCGTATCCGAAATGATTACGTTTCCGGTCAAAATGGTTTCATAATCAAAAACCATTCCATAATTCTTTCACGTCGGCCTTCCGGTAATCAAGAGAAAATCATATCCGGGTGATATCAATAGTGTTTATGTTAAAACATGTTAGGCCGTTTGATTCTCTCTCTCTCTCTCTCTCTCTCTCTCTCTCTCTCTCTCTCTCTCTCTCGTGTATCGTTTAAGGTGGTTTCGGGATAGCAGATAACTCTTCCTTGGTCAGTAGTTTTATGAGTTTAAGCTGTAGTATTGCGTGTGAAATTAAATAGAGAGAGAGAGAGAGAGAGAGAGAGAGAGAGAGAGAGTAGAAAACAATTCCTCTCTGTTGCTTTGGGAATAGAATCCAACCAGACAGCAACACGCATGAAGCTTTCGTGTTTACCTGTAATTCAGGTAACAAATACATTCCCCTCTTTCAGCGTCACTTGGAGTGGTATAAGGCGACGCAGATCAATTTTGCAAAACGTCCATGTATGCGCTGTTAGCCTTTTATATCTTCTGTCTCCAAAGTAAGGTTTTTATCAAAGTGGCTCTTATTTAAATGGCCATAGCGGCTAGACTCACTCCTCGCTTCTGTTTTGAAATAAATAAAATCCAAGGGATTATCCTTCTATCTTTGGTTGACAAGTTGTTCAAAATCCCCTTGTGGAGAAGGATGGCTCGCGAGCTGATGAAGTGAGAAGGGGAAGAGATGATGCGAGTTTCGATGCTGAAACTAACGTTGTTGTTATTTGGATTTTTCATGAAGGGACAGTGAGGAAATAATGATTTGAAACTGGACCAGTATGAAGTCTCTCTCTCTCTCTCTCTCTCTCTCTCTCTCTCTCTCTCTCTCTCTCTCTCTCTCAATGTTTAAAAAATACTTTTTCACAATAGAGGTTAATCTACTTTTCTGCCACACCTTTCTGCCGCTAGAAGAACGAATTATCTATTATCATTATTGCCATAATTATTACTATTTTACGATAATATTTTTCTTGTGTTGGTTATTATTACTGTGGCTGCTCAATAGTAATTCATGATATATCATATATACAATTCACTCGACATTGCATCAAAATCCATAATTAACACTAGATTTACCTATTGTATTTCTCGTTGTTGCGAAAATGTGCAGATAACATCTAATGATAGATATCTGAAAGAGTTAAAGAGAAAGTACAGTACTCTTAAGTCTCACATGAGCCCTCCATCCCTGTTACATATGAGACCTACTGTTAAATATGTTCCTATAGCATTGTTTAGATAAATATATTAATTGTGAATTCCACTGTTTTATCCACGTCAGCAGCGATTAATAACTTATGAAACAGAAATTCATATGTAGGTGTGTATATATATATATATATATATATATATATATATATATATATATATGTATATATATATATATATATATACATATATACATACATACATACATATATACACACATACATATATATACATACATACACACACATACAATATACATAAGGATTAAGATAAGACGATGTCCAGGGTAGAAGAGAATTGAGAAAGCTTATACAAAACAGCGACCGGACATAGAGATGGGTGAAGGCTGCAGACAAAGATAGATTACATATGTATGCATATATATTATATCTGTTTATATATACATGCATTAGATGGTATATACATATATTATGAGAGAGAGAGAGAGAGAGAGAGAGAGAGAGAGAGAGAGAGAGAGAGAGAGAGAGATTTAGTTTAGTACTAAAGCACAGCGTTTAATGCTCTCGTAAAAAAACTTAATTATTTTATTATAATATTGTAGCTGAAAAGCCACTACAGGGACCACTTTAAAATAAAAAAAGAAAATTAAAAGGTTTTAGTAGTCCATATGAATATAATTAGGCTGAAATTAATTAAGCAATTAAATATATAATTAAATCTGGCGTTATTACAGCAGATAATGAATGGGATGGCTAGGCAATGGCTGCTGATGACATATCCTGTAGAGCAGTGGTTCCCAAACTTTTTTTCTGTCATTTCCCCCCTGCACCCAGTTCAACCATTCAGATTTCCCCCTTCATGCCCCTCCCAGCCCTCATGCCCACTCACCTGCCTCAGAAATGGGTATGATATTCCAATTCTCCCCTTGAAATCACGTCAGTGTGAAATTATATGATCATATCACAATTGAATGGCTAACAAATTGTCGCACGAACTATGTGGACATTTTTCGCTTGTTTTAGTTAGTAGGTAGTGTAATTATTCCCCCCCCCCCCCCCTGGAAGCTTCAAATTTCCCCCCAGGTTGGGAACCACTGCTGTAGAGTCTCCAGGGGAAGCGCATTGGTCTACAGTGTAGACCAGTACGCTTCCCCGTAACTACCCATTCCTAGATCACAAGTTGGCGAGGTTGCAGACACTACTAGAAACGATAAAGCTTGATCAGGTCTCGAAATCTCGTCTAACAGATACTACTGCTAGAGAGTTGTGGGGTCCTTTGACTGGCCTGACAGTATTACATTGGATGCTTCTCTCTGGTTACTGTTCATTTTCCCTTTGCCTACACATACACTGAATAGTCTGGCCTATTCTTTACATATTCTCCCCTGACCTCATACAGCTGGCAACACTAAGGTCACCAAACAATTCTTTTTCTGTCAAGGGGTTGACTACTGCACTGTGATTGTTCAGTGGCCACTTTCCTCTTGGTAAGTGTAGAAGAGACTCTTTAGCTATGGTAAGCAGCTCTTCTAGGAGAAGGACACTCCAAAATCAAACCATTGTTCTTTAGTCTTGGGTAGTGCCATAGCCTCTGTACCATGGTCTTCCACTCTCTTGGGTTAGTTCTCTTGCTTGAGGGTACACTTGGGCACACTATTCTCTTTTATATCTCTTACTCTTGTTTTCTTAAAATTTTTATAGTTTTTATAGAAAATATTTATTTGAATGTTACTGTTCTCAAAATATTTTGTTTTTCCTTGTTTCCTTTCCTCACTGGGCTATTTTCCTTGTGGAAACCCCTGGCCTTTAGCATCCTTCTTTTCCAACTAGGGTTGTAGCTTAGCAATTAATGATAATAATAATAATAATAATAATAATAATGATAAGCAATGAAATTTCCTATAGGATAGCACAACTTGCTTTATATTCTCCTAATCTAATTTCTTTCCTGCTTCCTTTCTTCAGTCTTGTTGTCCAACCTTTTCTAAAAATTATCTCATATGACTTAAAGATTTTTCTTTGAATCACTTCTGTGTTCGAGGGCCTTACAGGCCCTAGCTTCGAGGCCAAAGTCCATTATTCTTAAATCTAGTACTGATTTTGATCTAAAACTGGGCTTTGCTCGTAGGATTTATGACTGGTGTGATAGTGTCTATTGAAATTATATACATAAATAGTTATGAGCCATTTTAACCCATGTTTTTGTTAAGAAGTGATATGTATAATTTTTTGTTATTGGTTCTTGCAACTTATTGTCGTTTTTTTTATATATCCTTTCAAGGATGAAGCTAATGTATTTTTTTTTTTCATGTTATATTGCCATAGGTGCTATATATTTGAGGGAGAGAGAGAGAGGGGGGGGTGAGGGAGGGAGAGAGGGAGGGAACGGTTTCTTGAAGATAAGCAAGATTTCCTACCTTGTAATGCATTACGTGGTGTATACAAGTTTACTGATACTTTATTGTATTCACTTCGATTCTGATATATTTTGGTGGCTTTTTTAAGGTTTGATCATCCTTTCTGAGACTAAAAAAAGGTTACATGCAGTTGAGAGAGAGAGAGAGAGAGAGAGAGAGAGAGAGAGAGAGAGAGAGAGAGAGAGAGACTTAACGAAAAGTAGGGACTTCAACGTCTAGAAAGCAAGAGAGTGTGTGCAAGACAAATGAATGACCCAGTATGTATGCTGCATTTTGCATATGAATTCATGCTACTTTTGTGACACAAGGAGCTTTTCCACGCTTCAGCGGTTTGAGTTTGATTGTGGGAGTATTTTTTTTTTTTTTTTTTTGGTCCCTTCAACCATAATAAGAAAAGAATTTGTAATGAAATAAGAATATTTATATGCGTTTGGATAGTGAGGGAAAGGGAAAGTTTATCCATTATCAGATATTGTAACCAGAGATCTTTATATATAATTTTTTGGAAGATGTGACTTTCCATCTGTTATTTTCTGCGGTTTACAGTTTCTAGTCTTTGAATCAATATCACAACTTTTGAATTGTCTTTAGCTTTGTGTCGCTTCTGAAAATATTAACTTATGCATCATTTTTTTTCTTTAAAATTTGCAATGAGATTTTGAGGCCAAATCATGGACTCTCATCTGGTTCATATTATATGGAAATTTTTAGTTTTACAATTTTCGATTTGTCTTTTGTTTAATGCAGCCTCTTGAGAAATTTAATTTATGCTTCCATTTTATTTTATTTTTTTTTTAAATTAGCAATGAGATTTTGAGGGCAAATCATACTCTCATCGGGTTCAGCTTAGTGGCAAATTTCCTGTCTCAGTATTAGTATATCTTTTTAATAAAAATTCGAATACCAAAATTTTCTTCTTTGTAGTCAGAAACATTTTTTTGTAGTTTTACATTCAACTGTACAATGATTTTTTATTCCTTATGAATTATATTCAATTTCCAAATGGAGAATATTTTTTATTTTTTTTTTATTTTTTTTTCTCACAACTGAACTGGGTTTGGAGGTTTCTTGATCTTGGAGATTCAGAATAGAGTGTTTTCAGTGGTTAAATTAAAAAGAAAAAAGTTATTATTTTTTTGTTACATTTCTTATCACCTTTGATTTTTAAGGTATAGAATTCTCTCTTCAATATAAAGTTCTCAGGAACTTCCATTACCCTCAGAATTACATTTGCATGAATGTCCATCAGTCAAAATAAGTAGATTGGTTAAATATTTTAGTTTGCTACTTATTGAATATTCACACACAATCCAAACTACTCTTGTCTTTGCCTTTTTCGTCTTTTTAATATACCATTAAGTTTTTTTTTTTTACATTTCCCCCTATTCTCTCTTATGTTATTTTCTTCTCCTATATAGAGAAGGGGTCAAGCTTTGCAAGCCCTTTGCATTTTTTGTGTTTTTTTTTTTTTTTTACTTTCTCCCCTCTTCCTTTGTTAGTGTCTTGGTTAACATTCATCTCTCTCTCTCTCTCTCTCTCTCTCTCTCTCTCTCTCTCTCTCTCTCTCTCTCTCTCGCGTCATGTCCTTCACTCTTTATTCATGTTTTTCTTGCTACGTAATATTCTTTCTTCTGTGAACACTGATTATTCTTTCCACCCTAAATCATTATCGCCTGCGTCTTCTTCCCTCGGCCAGCCATGTATTGTTTTTTTCCTTATCTTATTAGTTTTTATCGCCTCCTTATCATCTCCTTCTCCCTATTCTCAATTGAAGTAATCCAGATTTCTTCTATCATCTTTCTTCAGACAGTTCGTCTCTCATTCATTTTCTATTTATTTTAATAGTCTTCCCATTTTTCTTGGTTACTTTCTTTCACTGTCTAGAGATGCAAATTTTTGCGCTTCCTTCGTCATTCGTGATTTATTTTCCTTTCCTCCTCCTTTGGACTTATATCATAATCAGTCTATTTCATTCCTTCCGTTCATGCTACTTTCTCTCTCTCTCTCTCTCTCTCTCTCTCTCTCTCTCTCTCTCTCTCTCTCTCTCTCTCTCTCTCTGTGTGTGTTGCGCCATGTCCTTCACCCTTTATTCATGTTTTTCTTGCTACGTAATATTTTTTCTTCTCTGAACACTGCTTATTCTTTCCACCCTAAATCATTATCGCCTGTATCTTCTTCCCTCGTTCAGCTATGTATTGTTTTTTTTCCCTTATCTAATTAGTTTCTTATCGCCTCTTTATCATCACTTTCTCCCTATTCTCTTTTCAGGTAGTTCCTAGTTCTTCTATTTCCTTTCCTCATACAAGTCGTCTCTTTCTTTGCCTATTTCCATTTTATTAGTCTAACCATTTTTCTTAGTAAACTTTCTTTCGTTGTCATGAGATGCGAATTCTTGCGCTTCCTTCGTCATTCGTGATTTATTTTCCGTTCTTCCTCTTTCGGGCATACATCATAATCAGTCTATTTCATTCCTTCCGTTCTTGCTACTTTTTTGTCATTAACTTTGCGAATTGCTCTCTCTCTCTCTCTCTCTCTCTCTCTCTCTCTCTCTCTCTCTCTCTCTCTCTCTCTCTCTCTCTCTCTGATTATATCATCCTTCACCCAATACACCTCTTCCCTTTCTTACCCCTTCCTTCCTCCACCTTCTCTACACCTCATAAAATGAATATGCAACTCTATCTCTCCATTAATCGAAATTGCCTCGGGAAGTGTACTGGTGAAAGGCCTCTTATTTTCCCCCTTAGATCTACCTAGGAAATGTCTTCTAAAGCAAGACCAGTAGCCCTTGGGTAGGGACCCCTTAAGTCTGGGGGTGTGGTTAGTGTCTTGTGTCGGTTGAGTGGTAATGGAAGTAGAGGTGAGTTAATAGGATTGGTGTGGGGATGCCAGGGGATACATTAGTTGGGTATAGGGGTAGTGGTTGAATGCCAGAACAGAAGGGGTGTGTTTGGTAGAAAGGGGGGCGTAGAGTAATACCCGTCAAGTGGTAGAGTAAGGGAGCAAAGGGTGTTTCTGGGATAAGTCACAAACTGTCCCCTGCCATTTAGCTAAGGTAAGCAGCTCTTCTAGGAGGACACTCCAAAATCAAACCTTTGTTCTCTAATCGTGGGTAATACCATAGCCTCTGTACTAAGGTCTTCCAATGACTTGGTTTAAAGATTGGCACGCTATTCTATCTTGTTTGTTTTCTTGTTATTTTGAAGGTTTTATCCATGTTATTTTAATATTTTTATAGTTTATATATGAAAGACTTATTTCAATGTTATTATTCTTCTTAAACTTCTTGTAGTTTTTCCTTTTTTCCTTTTCTCACTGGGATCTTTTCCCTGTTGGAGTCCTTGGGCTTATAGCATCCTGCTTTTCCAACTAAGGTTGTAGCTTAGCTAGTAATAATAATGATAATAATAATAATAATAATAATAATAATTCATGACTGGCCTTTAAACCTCTAAAGTGGGGATATGGCGGAATTGAAAAGGTACCAGTAAGGGTGGGTATGCATATGGGAACTAGAGATACCGATAGGAAAGGGTATGAAGAATAAAGGGAATGTGTTCTCTTCTTCTCGCTTAGAAAAAATGGAATTGCTAGCAAGGTCGTGGTTGGATAAGAGGATAAGGTTTTATAGTAAGAAAATAGGCGTTTAGTCTTGTTCCATTAAACGGATGAAAGTTTTTTCCTGTTTTTTTTTTTCTTACTAAGTAAATATTGATTTTGTTTCTTTTGTTCCAGCATAAAGGGGATTCGTAGTTTATTTTTTGTAAGTTTTTGTGATTTTTGTTATATATCATATTTGAAACACTTGAAGAGACGTAACTATTTTTAGCATTCAAAGTTAAGGTAGTTACCGAACATTTTTTTTTAGCTTTAGTATTTATAGTATAGGCAAGATTCCTCCATATATTATATAAGAGTATTTTTCGTATAATGAAACCAATGAGGACTTCACAATATAATCGCTCTGCAACGAGTCTTTATTTTTTTATTATAGTTTTTTCTTCAAATCTGAAGATCGTTGCAGTGAAAGTTTAATTGTAATCTAATCAAAGTCGTTGTTTACACAGATCTCCAGTTTTCTTCAGTGACGTCATCTTGGATATTTGAATGACTAGGATCGATAGCTGCTATCTGGGGTGTTTGTCAAAGGGCGGCCATCTTGAAATTCAATACCTTTTGTGATGCTGATAAACATCCCAATTTTTTCTTCCTGAAGAATTGTTTTCCAAAAATCAATTAGCATATGTTTTTTTTTTTTTTATTGAATATTAATATTTCATTAATTACATAAATGAAATTCTCTAATTTCCTGCGTTTCATTAAGTTATTTTTCCCTTGTCAATAATTTGTCCCCTTGTCATTAATAATATTTATAATAATAACAAAAGAATTTCTTTGAAGGTCGATTACTGTAAGTATTTGCAAATACTTCCGATAATAAAACGAAATTCTTGAAACTGGAATTTCACTTCCAATTGATTCTTCGTTTTCATAAACTTCATGACACGACATGGAGTCAGTGAAGGTACTTACTTACATGTTTATGCCGTTTAAATGTATAGTTTTAAATTCAAGGTTGTGGAAAACTTTGCCATTACATTCCTTCAGCCCTTTAACCTTGCCCCTTTTTATTAGAAAGCAGATTGACTATCACTTTAGGCAATAAGACCTTTAAAATGCTCATTTTGCCGGACACAGTTGATTTTGTAACTATTGAATAAATATTATATATATATATATATATATATATATAAATATATATATATATATATATATATATATATATATATATACAGTATATATAAAAATACACCTATATATATGTATATATATTTATATATATATATATATATATATATATATATATATATATATATATGTATATATATAATGTATATATATATATATATATATATATATATATATATATATATATATATAAAATAATTATCGTTAGTTGTTGCTAATCCACTGTAGGACAAAAGTCTGAGATATGACCTTCCATATGCGTCTATTTATGGTCTTTCTATAGCCCCCCTGACACTTGCACGCATTCGTGGCACGCACTGGCACGCATTGATGCGCGAATTCGCGTGAACGAGCCGTGAAAATGTCGTGAACAGTGCGAGAACTCGCGTGCCAGAGCGTACCAATGCGTGCCATGCAGGCCCAAAACTTTGAAATGTTTAAAGTTTGTGGCACGCATTGGCACGCTATAAATGGCCGTGAAATAGTCGTGAACGATGCGCCAACTGGAGTGAACTGGAGTGAACAGTGCGGGAACTGGCGTGCCAGAGCGTACCAATGCGTGCCATGCTTCCCCTTCCAAGCATCGTGCACGCCAGTTCACGCATCGTTCACTCCAGTTCCCGCACTGTTCACTCCAGTTCACGCCAGTTCCCGCATCGCAGCCTTCCCACTGACATTATCACGCATTGTACTCCCGCATTGTCTCGCACTGTTCACGCTAGTTCGCGCATCGTTCACTCCAGTTCCCGCATCGTTCACTCCAGTTCACGCCAGTTCCTGCATCGTTCACTCCAGTTCACGCCAGTTCCCGCCGGTTCACGCTAGTGCCCGCCTACTCATGCTAGTGCCCTCCTACTCCGCCAGTGGAGCTCTCGTGGGATTATCAGGGGGTGGAGCTCTCGTGTGATTAAGGGGATTAGGGGGTATATAAATTGAGGTCCGAGGACACTCCTAGCCATTCCAGAGTTCGCCAGCGAGGAGACAACATGCCTAAACTGAAGCAGCCAAAGGGAAGGGGGAGGAAAATGGACGTGATGGAGGAGACTGCAGATCGAGATTCTCCTCATTCATCATTTTCAAGTCTCGATATGGTCATCCCGGAGACACAGCAGTATACAAGCCAGAGCCAGGTATCCTGTGATGACGATTTAAAGAAGAAGCGGGTTCGGGTGTCTAAGAAGGACATCCCTGACTACCAGTGGACGGAAGAGACGGAGACTACGTTGGCCGACCTTGTCAAGGAGAACCCCATGCTCTTTGACAAGAAACACAAGGAGTGGATAAACAAGGTGTTGAAGGACAGCAGGTGGGCATATATAGGAAGCCAGCTGGAACCTCCTGCCACTGCTGCCCAGTGCAAAAAACGCTACGAAAACTTGAGGACGAGGGTTGGCAAAATTATGAAGAAGGAGAAGAAGAGTGGAGCTGGCCAAGCCCAAAGGAGTGGCCGTGATGACTTCATCATGGACACTTGGTCGTTCCTCATACAGCACATCGTCCGGGGAGAGACAGTCGCCAGTGAGGAGTTTCGTGGCTCCGAAGGAGGTGCCACGACAGCCAGCGAAGTCGACGATGACGTGAGGTCGACGGGGACTCGCAGCCAGGCATCTACCACCACCAGGAAGGACAAGGGGAAGGGGTCCTGCCGAACACTTGACACCTCTCACAGCGACACCTATGTGTCGGAGAAGGATTTCAGCAATATATTGAGGAATGTGAGTATTAATTTTTTTTGACATATGCTATCTGTTGCATTAAAATGCTGTACTAAATTGTTTCAATGTTTGTTACATATATACATATATATAATATATAATATATTTTTATAATATTTTTTATGTTTCAGCTTGTGTCGAAAGCTGATTCGTCAACCCCAACGTTTATGGGCCAGCACAAGATTGTGCACGATTTTTCGTGCCTGCTGGAAGGCTACATGCGTGCCATCCCAGTACACCGATGGCACGAATTCCAAATAGAGTGCCTCAATCTCACACAACGTTACAGGGACGAGACTCAGGTCTTGCAGCAGGCACAGCAACAATCCTCAGAGACCTGGGCAGGCCCACAGCAACAGCAACCTTTACAGCCCCCTGTGCATCCCCCTGTGCATCAGCAACCCCCTCAGCAACAGTCACCTTGGCAGCCCCCTCACCAGCAGTCAACTTGGCAGCCCCCTCACCAGCAGTCACCTTGGCAACCCCCTCACCAGCAGTCACCTTGGCAACCCCCTCACCAGCAGCAACCTTGTCAGTCCCCTCAACCAGGACCCTCGCATGCACAGCCAGAGCAGCAGCAGCAGCATCGTCCAGCCAGTCATAACTGGGTGCCGCAGTCAAGCCCTTCTTCCTTGCCCCGTACCACGGAGTGGCACCCAGGGATGCCAACTCCACTGTCATCCACCCCTGTCCAGGTGACCTCGCCATCAGTGCCAGTGTCGTCACCCACCCTTGTCCAGGCTCCTTCACCAGCACCTTCATTAACGTCGCTGTCGGCGGCATTCAAAAGTCCATTGACCTTCCCTGTCCTGACCCCGGGGACCATCGACAGCAGCCTTGATGAAGCCATGACACCCTCACCCCTCTACTCGTCCAAGGAGCTTGATACCCCACCAGTCAAGGACAAGGAAATTTAAATAGTGTAAAATATTTGTACATAATTGAAGTGTGATACTTGTATATATATGTTGTTTTAATGTAAATAAACTATTTATATATTTACAAACACTTTTCATCTATTTCCTTAAAATACAAAGAAAGAAACAGTAAAGTAAAAAATAATAAAAGTGAAGAAAAATAAACCCCCCAAAAAATTTATATTTGCTGTCTTAATGTGGAAAAAAAATGATATCTTATTTCAAACTATTTTTATCTTTATAATGAAGAGAAGCAAAAAGGAAACGAAAAAATTAATGAAAATGAAAGAAAAATAAAGCTAATATGTTTTTATATTTGCTGTCTTAATGTGAAAAAATAATGGAAAGTTGAGTATTATCTTTACTATGTATAAATGTAAGCTCTTGTCATTTTGAATGAAATCAAAAGTGATATTAACGTAAACAAGAGCTGTTGCCTACCGGAGGCATCCAGGATGCTATCGCTCGCTCTTATGGGTCATTTAGTTTGCTAGAGCGACGTTCCCAGTTTGTTTTGCTTTAATAATCTAGCTATTTAGCTCCGCATAAAATGCTTATATTGTTAGCTCGGGGATTTCGACACGATCGAGGTAACGATCCTGCCTTTGTTGACGTTTTGTCGCTATAGGCAAATTTTTTTAAGTTTGCAGTTTTTCATGTAAAAATGAAATGATGTCTTATTTCATGCACACACTTATTTTCATCTATTACCAATCAAGATGCACATTTGTTTTAAATAAAAATGTTATGAAAAATAAACCCAAGAAATTTTGAAGTTTGCTGTTTTCATGTAAAAATTAAATGATGTCTTAATTCATGCACACACTTATTTTCATCTATTACCAATCAAGATGCACATTTGTTTTAAATAAAAATGTTATGAAAAATAAACCCATGAAATTTTGAAGTTTGCTGTTTTCATGTAAAAATTAAATGTCTTAATTCATGCACACACTTATTTTCATCTATTACCAATCAAGATGCACATTTGTTTTAAATAAAAATGTAATGAAAAATAAACCCAAGAAATTTTGAAGTTTGCTGTTTGAATGTAAAAATAAAATGCTTTCTTAATAGTTGTACATATTTTATGTCTGCTATTTATATGTAAATCAAATGCTTTCTTATAGAAACTAAAATAAAGGGCCACAAAAAATACAAACGAAAAATATACGTTTCTTTTATTTACAAAATGGAACAACTATACAGCTCATGGAGGTACTACAATTTTTTCTTGCCAAGGGACAGCACCAGCAGGGGACATGTAGTAATGTGAAAGGTAGTCTCGCTGATCCTTTGCATCCTTCTGGATATGATGGCCGGGTAGAGTCATCAGCCCCTGCAGGTTTTGCTCATTCCTCCATGCACCAGGGATCAGAGCATGTGTGTCCGGATCTTCGTAGTCCACTTCTGACAAAGCACCTGGGTATTTGATGAGGACGAGGTTGTGCAGGACACAGGCACACATGGTGATCAGGTTGATGGTGCTGGGCTTCTGCTGCATAGTCGTCAAGAAGCAACGGAACCTTTGACTTAAAATTCCAAAGGAATTCTCAACGACACGTCGGGCACGAGACAACCTGTAGCTATATATGCGTTCTCGTAGGACTTGTGACCGATGGGAGAATGGTTTCATCATCCAGGTTCGTAGAGCAAAGGCGTCATCCCCAACGAAGTGATAGGGCACTGGGTGGTCATCATTAGGGAGTGGTTCTGGTTGAGGCACTCCAGCTATGTTGTCTTCTACAGCATCATGCAGAGAACAGTTGCTCCATGTTCCTCCATCCGACGCACCACCCTCTGCCCCAACATCCACATAGAGGAACCTGTAGGAAGCATCTGCGACTGCCATCAGTACAATGCTGTGGAAGCCCTTGTAGTTGTAGTAGTAAGAGCCAGCATTGGGTGGCTTCCTTATGGCAATGTGCTTTCCGTCCACAGCCCCCAGACAGTTGTGGTAATTCCATCTGGAGCTGAATCTGGCAGCAACTTCCTTCCAGGCCTCTTCAGTTTTGGGGCAACGCAGCACTTCGTCCTTGTAGGCAGCGAGGATGGCTTTACACACCTCTGGTATTAACTTGCTGATGGTACTTGCTTCAACCCTGAAGCTGTACTGTAGACTTTGATAGGAATTTCCAGTGGCTAAAAAGCGGAGGGTAACAGCAAGCTTGAGTCCAACTTGAAGCGGTTCCCTCATGAAGGTAGACTGCTTCAGGAGGTGCGGGGTTAACTTCTCAACCATCTCTTGAAACAGGTCAGGTGTGATTCTGAGGTAATTTTTGTAGCCCTTTGGATCTTCCTTGTGGAGTTCAGTCAATAGACTGTCATAGTGTCCAAACAGTGCCTTCTGGTTAACCATTCCCTGACCCACACTTTCCTTTGTATCTTTCTTCGAGGTAGGGTGGGCTTTTGTTTCTCTTTTTCCTTTGCCAGCCTTTTCTGATGCAGTCCAACAAATGCTACAGCAGCTGCTAGGTATAGGTATCTTCTTCTCAATGCAATGGTGTCTCTGACAGTAAGCATGTTGTCTCGTCTGAAGCCAATCCAAGAATGTCCTCGGGTTGGAGAAGCCCCGTTTTTATATGGAGTGGCCAATTCGTGAACTGGCGTGAACTGGCGTGAACGATGCGGAAACGATGCGGAATGATGAGTGAACTCGCGTGAACGATGCGCGAACTACGCGTGCCAATTCGTGCCATCGCGTGAACGTCGCGTGAACGTCGCGTGAACGATGCGCGAACTGGAGTGAACTGGTCGTGAACAGTGCGCGAAAAACACCAGTGCGTGCCAAAAAGTGGCACGCACTGGCGCGCATCAATGCGTGCCAGTGCGTGGCAAAAATGCGCGCAAGTGTCAGGGGGGCTTAAGCCAGTCTATACCTGCAAATTTTCTTTGCTAGTGAACCCATCATCTTATATGCCTTCCCCTGCTTAAGTTATTCTTAATGTCCATCTATTATCTGTCATTCTCATTATATGTCCTGCCCATGTACATTTCTTGCTTACATTTTTTTAGAATATCCCCTAGTTTGCTATCTTATCCATGCTGATCTTTTTCAGTATGTCAGTGTTATTCCAATCATTATTCTTTCACTAGCTCTTTAGTTGTAACTAGCTTATATTCTAAGGCTTTTGTAAGGCTTCAAGTTTCTGATGCATAAGGTAATACCAGTAGGACAATTTGATGAAAATACTTTACTGCTTAGCGAACATGTCATTCTTTATTTCATAATCTCATTTTGTGTAACAAAAGCTCTTCCTGTGTGTTTGTGTGTATATATATATATATATATATAATATATATATATATATATATATATATATATACATGTATATATGAATATATATATATATATATATATATATATATATATATATATGCATATATATGAATATATATACATATATATATATATATATATATATATATATATATTATATACAGTATATACATATATATATATATATATATATATATATATATATATATATATATATATATATATTTATATATATATATATATACACATATACTGTATACACACACACACACATATATATATATATATATATATAATATATATATATATATATATATATATATATATATATATATATTCTGTTCAAAATGTCTTCATGTCTTCTATAAGACTCATAAAGAATAAGAGAAACTTGAAAGTTATATACAAGAACTCACACCCCCTCCGTAACCCATAGAGAGAGAGAGAGAGAGAGAGAGAGAGAGAGAGAGAGAGAGAGAGAGAGAGAGAGAGAGAGAGAGCAAACATAACTTGTACATCAGAATTTTCCTTGATTTCATGATAGGAGTTATTCCATATTATAGTTGGGCCACCTCCAATCTTTTTATGGGTTAAACCTTACAGATGTCTATAGAAGTAAGTCAGTCAAGTTTGTATAATCCATAACTAATATTTGTATTTTCAAACATAATCCAATGAAGCTGTACTCAGTATGTCATTCCTTTCTAGTATGCAATGAGAATCGTTCACGATGAAGACATTAAAAATTCTACAATAAATGGTAAATGTAGTAACTCACAAG
>NC_090729.1:132991603-132993877 GCF_036898095.1 Palaemon carinicauda
ACGCTAAATCATCGATACATATATTATAAAGAAAGGTTCTGAAGAATAGTGCAACACCTGCCAAGGTATATACAAACTGTATGTACTATTAGTGAACAACATTATTTAAGCAATTAGCTTCCAAGTAGTTTGTTTCATTGTTTTATCTTTTTCTGTACGTCATCGCAGAGGTTTCGTTGTAACCTACATGTATTTGTAAAACCCCTTGACCATGAAGTGTAATGGAACAAGAAAGCGTTTTGTACACTTAGTTTCCATTTTCCTCCTGGCCTGGTGTTGTCTTGATATATATATATATATATATATATATATATATATATATATATATACATATACTGTATATATATTATATATATATATATATATATATATATATATATATATATATATATATATATATATATATATATATATATATATATACAGTGATACATGTGGATACGAAAGTTTCTGCTTACGAAAAATTCAGGATACGAAAAGCGATTCGAAGATTTTTATGCCCCAGTATATGAATAAAATTTCAGGATACGAAAAGCTTACAAGATCCCAACTCATTGCCGAGAGTAATTTTAAAAAGCGCGCGCCGCCAGACTTTTAACTTGGGTAAACTCACTCACAGCCTCCCGCTCACCCCATTGGTTATCTCCCAACTCAGATGCTAGCTGACGCCATAAGATCCTGCTTTCCTATTGGTCGGCAACTATCCCACCTTGCTTACGCACGGGCGTTCATCTCTCTCTCTCTCTCTCTCTTTTCGTTCCGACTGCGGTATCGTTAACAGACATTGTGTGCTTTTCGCTTGTTTGACGTAGTGTTAAATACATTCGTACGCCACGTGTTATTGTTATTAAACATTCGTTACTGTGCACTGTACTGTATTAGTGTTTACTATACATAGTACTGTATACAACGTAACGTAGTGTATTACGTATTGAGCTTAATACTGTAGCCATGGGTCCCAAGAATGTTGCCCGAAGGAAAGAAGAAGAAGACGATGCTCTAGATGAAGACGAAACTTAGAAATCGTGAAAAAGTACGAGTCTGGCATGCGTTTAAGTGCGATCGCCAAGGAGTATGGCCGGAATCCATCTACGATAGGCACCATCCTGAAGCAGAAGGCAGCCATCAAAGCAGCGGCACCTTCTAAGGGCGTCACTATTTTCTCCAACAAGAGAACCCACGTGCATGACGAGATGGAGAGGCTGCTTCTTGTGTGGATCAAAGACAAAGAGATTTCAGTAGACACCATCACTGAGACTACAATTTGCAAGAAGGCCTCCGCCATTTTCGGTGATCTCGTGCGTTCTCAGGCCGAAGAAGGGGCAGGAGAAGGAACATCCCAGCAGGAACCCCCAGAGTTCAAGGCTTCTCGGGGGTGGTTCGAGAAATTCAAGAAAAGGACTGGTATTCATTCAGTGGTACGGCATGGGGAGGCAGCCAGCTCGGACTCAAAGGCCGCCGAAGCCTTTGTTAAAACGTTTGAAGAGTTGACTCTGCAGGAAGGCTACAGTTCGCAGCAAGTTTTCAATTGCGACGAAACTGGGCTTTTCTGGAAGAAAATGCCTCGTCTGACGTTCATCACGGCGGAGGAGAAGAGGCTACCCGGACATAAGTCTATGAAGGACAGGCTTACCCTTGCTTTTTGCGCAAACGCCAGTGGGGACTGCAAGATAAAGCCCCTGCTGGTGTACCATTCTGAAAATTCCCCGAGCCTTCAAAGCCCACAAAAGTCATCAAGGAGAACCTTCCCGTGATGTGGAGGGCGAATGCTAAAGCCTGGGTAACGAGGCAACTTTTCATTGATTGGGTGAATGTCTGCTTCGGTCCCCCTGTCCGAAAATATTTGAAAGAAAAGCGCCTCCCTATGAAATGTCTGCTGATGTTGGACAATGCTCCAGCTCACCTCTCCTGGCCTCGAGTAATATCTTCTGGCCGAGTATTCCTTCATAAAGGTCCTGTATCTACCGCCTAACACCACCCCTCTCCTCCAGCCCATGGACCAGCAAGTTATTTCTAATTTTAAAAAATTGTACACGAAGCATCTCTTCCAGAGATGTTTCCAAGTCAAAGAAAGTACAAACCTCACTCTGCGTGAATTCTGGAAAGATCACTTTAATATCGTGATATACCTCAAACTCATCGATCTCGCTTGGCAGGAAGTTTTCGAGGCGTACCCTGAACTCATCTTGGAGGAAGCTGTGGCCTGATGTTGTCTTTGCACGAGACTTCGAGGGGTTCGGGAAGCCTGGAGGCGAAGCCGAGATCGTTGAATCT
>NC_090729.1:132996877-133009377 GCF_036898095.1 Palaemon carinicauda
AAGCATGCAACATGGACATACACTAAGTCTTGAATGCATCTGCGGTACTTCGGTATTATTTCCTGCACCTGTGTCACCTGTTAGGTTGTTAAGGTTTCTCCTTGCCATCTGGAAGAGTGTTAATCACGGAGTGTTTGTCCGGTTGCAGGATCGCCCTGTGCATCTCACTTCAAGAGCGGCGAAACGCCCTAAAAAAAAAGGTCATCTTTCAACTTCACCGACATCTGACAAGGAAGACTCCAAGACTGGACTTGTGAGTTACTTCAATTACCATTTATTGTAGAATTTTGAATGTCGTCATCGTGAACGATTCTCACTGTATACGGGAAAGGAATGACTGACTGAGTACAGCTTCATTGGATTATGTTTGAAAATACAAATATTAGTTATGGATTATACAAACTTGACTTACTTCTATAGACATCTGTAAGGTTTAACCCATAAAATGATTGGAGGTGGCCCAACTATAATATGGAATAACTCCTATCATGAAATCAAGGAAAATTCTGATGTACAAGTTATGTTTGCGCGCTCTCTCTCTCCCTCTCTCTCTCTCTCTCTCTCTCTCTCTCTCTCTCTGGGTTACGGAGGGGATGTGAGTTCTTGTATATAACTTTCAAGTTTCTCTCATTCTTTATCAGCCTTATAGAAGACATGAAGAAATTTTGAACAGAATATATATATATATATATATATATATGTATGTATGTGTATATATATGTGTGTGTATATACATACATATATATATATATATATATATAAATATATATATATATATATTATATATATATACATATATATATATATATATACATATATATATATATTTATATATATATATATATATATATATACACACAAACACACATGGAGAGTTTTTGTTACACAAAATGAGATTATGAACTATAGAATGACATGTTCGCTAAGCAGTATAGTATTTCATCAAATTGCCCTACTGGTATTACCTTATGCATCAGAAACTTGAAGCCTTACTAAAGCCTTAGAATATAAGCTAGTTACAACTAAAAAGCTAGTGAAAGAATAACTATTGGAATAACACTGACATACTGAAAAAGATCAACATGGATAAGAAAGCAAACTAGGGGATATTCTAAAAACCTGTAAGCAAGAAATGTACATGGGCAGGACATATAATGAGAATGACAGATAATAGATGGACATTAAGAATAACATAATCAGGGGAAGGCATATAAGATGATGGGTTCACTAGCAAAGAAAATTGGCGGGTATAGACTGGCATAGAAAGACCATAAACAGACGCATATGGAAGGTCATATCTCAGACTTTGGTCCTACAGTGGATTAGCAACAACTAACGATAATGATTTATATATATATATATATATATATACACACACATATATACATATATATATATATATATACATTATATATATACATACATTATATATATACATACATTATATATATACATACATTAAATATATACATACATTAAATATATACATATATATAAGTATATATATATATATATACATATATATATATATATATACATATTATATATATATATATATAGGTGTGTATTTCTATATATACTGTATATATATATATATATATATAAATTATTTTAAAGGTCTTATTACCTAAAGTGATAGTCAATCTGCTTTCTAATGAAAGGGGCAAGGTTAAAGGGCTGAAGGAATATAATGGCAAAGTTTTCCACAACCTTGAATTTAAAACTATACATTTTAACGGCATAAACATTTAAGTAAGTACCTTCACTGACTCCATGTCAGAAGCGTGTCATGAAGTTTATCAAAACGAAGAATCAACTGGAAGTGAAATTCCATTTTCGATAATTTCGTTTTATTATCGAAAGTATTTGCAAAGACTTATATTAATCGACCTTCAAAGAAATTCTTTTTTATTATCATAAATATTATTACTAAGGGGAAAATTTATTGACAAGGGAAAAACTACTTAATAAAACTAAAAAAAAAATAGACAAGTTCATTTATGTAATTGAAACATAAATATTCAATAAAAAAAAAAAAAAACATATGCAAATTGATTTTTGGAAAACAATTCTTCAGGAAGAAAAAAATTGGGATGTTTATCAGCATCACAAAAGGTATTGAATTTCAAGATGGCCGCCCTTTGACAAACACCCCAGATAGCCAGTTATCGATCCTAGTCATTCAAATATCCACGATGACGTCATTGAAGAAAACTGACGGTCTGTGTAAACAACGACTTTGATTAGATTACAATTAAACTTTCACTGCAACTTTCTTCAGATTTGAAGAAAAAACTATAATAAAAAAAAGACTCGTTGCAGAGCGATTATATTGCGAAGTTCTCATTGGTTTCATTATATGAAAAATACTCTATATATTATATGGAGGAATCTTGCCTATAATATAAATGATAACGCTAAAAAAGTTGTTCGGTGACTAAATTTGATTATATGGAGAAATCTTGCCTATAATATGCATACTAAAGCTAAAAAAATAAAAAAATAAAAAAGTTGTTCGGTAACTACCTTAGCTTTGATTGTTAAAAATAGTTAGGCCTCATGAAGTGTTTCAAATATGACATATAACAAAAATCACAAACACGTACAAAAAATTAATTACGAATCCCCTTTATGCTGGAACAAAAGAAACAAAATCAATATTTACTTAGTAAGAAAAAAAAAACAGGAAAAAACTTTCATCCGTTTAATGGAACAAGACTAAACGCCTATTGTCTTACTATAAAACCTTATCCCCTTATCCAACCGCGACCTTGCTAGGAATTCCATTTTTTCTAAGCGAGAAGAAAAGAACACATTCCCTTTATTCTTCATACTCTTTCCTATCGGTATCTAAAGTTCCCATATGCATACCCACCCTTACTGGTACCTTTTCAATTCCGCCATATCCCCACTTTAAAGGTTTAAAGGCCAGTCATGAATTATTATTATTATTATTATTATTATTATTATTATTATTATTATTATTATACTAGCTAAGCTACAACCTTAGTTGGAAAAGCAGGATGCTATAAGCCCAAGGACTCCAACAGGGAAAAAGATCCCAGTGAGAAAAGGAAAAAAGGAAAAACTACAAGTTTAAGAACATTAATATTGAAATACATTTTTCATATATAAAATATAAAAATATTAAAATAACATGCGGATAAAAATTTCAAAATAACAAGAAAATAAACAAGATAAGAATAGCGGGCCCGAGTGTACCCTTATGCAAGAGATCTTTAAACCAAGTCATTGGAAGACCTTAGTACAGAGGCTATGGCATTACCCAAGATTAGGGAACAAAGGTTTGATTTTGGAGTGTCCTCCTAGAAGAGCTGCATACCTTAGCTAAATGGCAGGGGCAAGGGACAATTTGTGACTTATCCCATAAACACCCTTTGCTCCCTTACTCTACCACTTGACGGGTATTACTCTACGCCCCCCTTTCTACCAAACACACCCCTTCTGTCCTGGCATTCAACCACTACCCCTATACCCAATTAATGTATCCCCATGGCATCCCCATACCAATCCTATTAACTCACCTCGACTTCCATTACCACTCAACCGACACAAGACACTAACCACACCCCCCCCCCCCGACTTCAGGGGTCCCTACCCAAGGGCTACCGGTCTTGCTTTAGAAGACAGTTCCTAGGTAAATCTAAGGGGGAAAATAAGAGGCCTTTCACCAGTACACTTCCCGAGGCAATTTGATTAATGGGGAGATAGAGTTGCATATTCATTTTATGAGGTGTAGAGAAGGTGGAGGAAGGAAGGGGTAAGAAAGGGAAGAGGTCTAACGGGTGAATGATGATGGAATGGTTGAGAGAGAGAGAGAGAGAGAGAGAGAGAGAGAGAGAGAGAGAGAGAGAGAGAGAGAGAGAGAGAGAGAGAGAGAGCAATCCGCAAGTTAACGACAAAAAGTAGCAAGAACGGAAGGAACGAAATAGACTGATTATGATGAATGCCCGAAAGAGGAAGAACGGAAATAAATCACCAATGACGAAGGAAGCGCAAGAATTTGTATTTCAAGGCAGCGAAAGAAAGTTTACCAAGAAAAATGGGAAGACTGATAAAATGGAAATAGAAAAAGAAAGAGACGACCTGTATGAAGAAAGGAAATAGAAGAACTATGAATTACTTGAAAAGAGAATAGGGAGAAAGTGATGATAAAGAGGCGATAAGAAACTAATTAGATAAGGAAAAAAAAAACAATACATAGCTGAGCGAGGGAAGAAGACACAGGCGATAATGATTTAGGGTGGAAAGAATAAACAGTGTTCAGAGAAGAAAGAATATTACGTAGGAAGACAATCATGAATAAAGGGATGAAGGACATGACGCGACAGAGAGAGAGAGAGAGAGAGAGAGAGAGAGATGAGAGAGAGAGAGAGAGAGAGAGAAAGTAGCATGAACGGAAGGAATGAAATAGACTGATTATGATGCAAGTCCAAAGGAGGAGGAATTGAAAATAAATCACGAATGACGAAGGAAGCGCAAAAATTTGCATCTCTAGACAGTGAAAGAAAGTAACCAAGAAAAATGGGAAGACCATTAAAATGGAAATAGAAAATGAATGAGAGACGAACTGTCTGAAGAAAGATAATAGAAGAAATCTGGATTACTTCAAATGAGAATATGGAGAAAGAGATGATAAAGAGGCGATAAGAAACTAATAAGATAAGGAAAAAAACAATACATGGCTGGGAGAAGGAAGAAGACGCAGGTGATAATGATTTAGGGTGGAATGAATAAGCAGTGTTCAGGGAAGAAAGAATATTACGTAGCAAGAAAAACATGAATAAAGGGTGAAGGACATGACGCGACAGAGAGAGAGAGAGAGAGAGAGAGAGAGAGAGAGACCTACGTAAGGACTGAGAGAGAGAGAGAGAGAGAGAGAGAGAGAGACCTAAGTAAGGACTGAGAGAGAGAGAGAGAGAGAGAGAGAGAGAGAGAGAGAGAGAGAGAGAGAGAGAGAGTTAACCAAGACACTAACAAAGGAAGAGGGGAAAAAGTAAAAAAAAAAAAAAACATCACATAAAAAAATGTAAAGGGCTTGCAAAGCTTGACCCCTTCTCTATATACGAGAAAAAAATAACATAAGAGAGATTAGGGGGAAATGTAAAAAAAAAAAAAAAAACTTAATGGTATATTATAAAGACGAAAAAGGCAAAGAGTAGAGTAGTTTGGATTGTGTGTGAATATTCAATAAGCAAGTAGCAAACTGAAATATATTTAACCAATCTACTTATTTTGACTGATGGACATTCATGCCAATGTAACTCTGAGGGTAATGGGAATTCCTGAGAACTTTATATTGAAGAGAGAATTCTATACCTTAAAAAACAAAGGCGATAAGAAATGGAACAAAAAAATAATAAATTTTTTCTTTTATTTTAAACCACCGAAAACACTCTATTCTGAAATCTCCCAGATCAAGAAACCTTCAAACCCAGTTCAGTTGTGAGCAAAAAAAAAAAAAAAAAAAAATATTCTCCACTTCTACAGATTTGGAAAATGAATATAATTCATAAGGAATAAAAAATCATTGTACAGTTAAATGTAAAACTACAAAAAATGTTTGTGGCTACAAAGAAGAAAATTATGGTATTCGAATTTTTATTAAAAAGATATACTAATACTGAGACAGGAAATTTGCTGAACCCGATGAGAGTATGATTTGCCCTCAAAATCTCATTGCAAATTGAAAAAAAATAAAATAAAATGGAAGCATAAATTAAATTTCTCAGAGGCTGCATTAAACAGAAGACGAATCGAAAGTTGAAAAATTAAAAATCTCCATATAAGATGAACCAGATGAGAGTCCATGATTTGGCGTCAAAATCTCATTGCAAATTTTAAAGAAAAAAAAATGATGCATACGTTAATATTTCAGAAGCGACACAAAGCTAAAGACAATTCAAAAGTTGTGATATTGATTCAAAGACTAGAAACTGTAAACCGCAAAAAGTAACAGATGGAAAGTCACAACTTCCAAAAAATTATATATAAAGATCCCAGGTTACAATATCTGATAATGTATAAACTTTCCCTTTCTCTCACTATCCAAACGCATATAAATATTCTTATTTCATTACAAATTCGTTTCTTATTATGGTTGGGGGGACAAAAAAAAAAAAAAAAAGATACTCCCACAATCAAACTCAGTTCTTATTATGGTTGCTGGGACAAAAAAAAAGAAAAAGATACTCCCACACTCAAACTCAAACCGCTGATCCGTGGAAAAGCTCCTTGTGTCACAAAAGTAGCATGAATTCATATGCAAAATGCAGCATACATACTGGGTCATTCATTTTTCTTGCACGCACTCTCTTGCTTTCTAGACGTTGAAGTCCCTACTTTTCGTTAAGTCTCTCTCTCTCTCTCTCTCTCTCTCTCTCTCTCTCTCTCTCTCTCTCTCTCTCTCTCAACTGCATGTAACCTTTTTTTAGTCTCTCAGAAAGGATGATCAAACCTTAAAAACGCCACCAAAATATATCAGAATCTAAGTGAATACAATAAAGTATCAGTAAACTTGTATACACCACGTAATGCATTACAAGGTAGGAAATCTTGCTTATCTTCAAGAAACCGTTCCTCCCTCTCTCCCTCCCTCACCCCCCCCTCTCTCTCTCTCCCTCCCCATCTCCCTCAAATCTATAGCACCTATCGCAATATAACATGAAAAAAAAATACATTAGCTTCATCTTTGAAAGGATATAAAAAAAACGACAATAAGTTGCAAGAACCAATAGCAAAAAATTATACATATCACTTCTTAACGAAAACATGGGTTAAAATGGCTCATAACTATTTATGTATATAATTTCAATAGATACTATCACACCAGGCGTAAATCCTACGAGCAAAGCCCAGTTTTAGATCAAAATCAGTATTAGATTTAAGAATAATGGATATTGGCCTTGATGCTAGGGCCTGTAAGGCCCTTAAACACATAAGTGATTCAAAGAAAAATCTTTAAGTCATATGAGATAATTGTTAGAAAAGGTTGGACAACAAGACTGAAGAAAGGAAGCAGAAAGAAATTAGATTAGGAGAATATAAAGCAAGTTGTGCTATCCTATAGGAAATTTCATTGCTTATTATTATTATTATTATTATTATTATTATTATTATTATTATTACTAAGCTACAACCCTAGTTGGAAAAGCAGGATGCTATAAGGCCAGGGATTTCCACAGGGAAAATAGCCAAGTGAGGAAAGGAAACAAGGAAAAATAAAATATTTTGAGAACAGTAACATTCAAATAAATATTTGCTATAAAAACTATAAAAATTTTAAGAAAACAAGAAGACAAGATATAAAAGAGAATAGTGTGCCCAAGTGTACCCTCTAGCAAGAGAACTAACCCAAGAGAGTGGAAGACCATGGTACAGAGGCTATGGAACTACCCAAGACTAAAGAACAATGGTTTGATTTTGGAGTGTCCTTCTCCTAGAAGAGCTGCTTACCATAGGTAAAGAGTCTCTTCTACCCTTACCAACAAGAAAGTGGCCACTGAGCAATCACAGTGCAGAAAAAGAATTGCTTGGTGACCTTAGTGTTGCCAGGTGTATGAGGTCAGAGGAGAATATGTAAAGAATAGGCCAGACTCTTCAGTGTATGTGTAGGCAAAGGGAAAATGAACAGTAACCAGAGAGAAGGATCCAATGTAATACTGTCAGGCCAGTCAAAGGACCCCACAACTCTCTAGCAATAGTATCTGTTAGACGAGATTTCGAGACCTGCTCAAGCTTTATCGTTTATAGTAGTGTCTGCAACCTCGCCAACTTGTGATCTAGGAATGAGTGATTATGGGGAAGCGTACTGGTCTACACTGTAGACCAATGCGCTTCCCATGTAGACTCTACAGCAGTGGTTGCCAACCTGGGGGAAATTTCCCCCTGGGAGGAAATTTGAAGCTTCCAAGGGGGGGGGGGAAATAATTACACTACCTACTAGCTAAAACAAGCGGAAAATGTCCACATAGTTCGTGCGACAATTTGTTGTTAGCCATTCAATTGATATGATCATATCATTTCTCACTGACATGATATTCAAGGGGAGAATTGGAATATCGTACCCATTTCTGAGGCATGCGAGTGGGCATGAGGGCTGGGCGGGGCATGAAAGGGGAAATCTGGATGGTTGAACTGGGTGCAGGGGGGAAATGACAGAAAAAAGGTTGGGAACCACTGCTCTACAGGATATGTCATCAGCAGCCATTGCCTAGCCATCCCATTCATTATCTGCTGTAATAACGCCAGATTTAATTATATATTTAATTGCTTCATTAATTTCAGCCTAATTATAATCATATGGACTACTAAAACCTTTTAATTTTCTTTTTTTTAGAGTGGTCCATGTAGTGGCTTTTCAGCTACAATATTATAATAAAATAATTCAGTTTTTTAAGATAGCATTAAACGCCGTGCTTTAGTAAACTAAATCTCTCTCTCTCTCTCTCTCTCTCTCTCTCTCTCTCTCTCTCTCTCTCTCTCTCTCTCTCTCTCTCTCTCTCTCTCTCTCTCTCTCTCTCTCTCTCATAATATATGTATATACCATCAAATGCATGTATATATAAACATATATAATATATATGCATACATATGTCATCTATCTTTGTCTGCAGCCTTCACCCATCTCTATGTCCGGTCGCTGTTTTGTATAAGCTTTCTCAATTCTCTTCTACCCTGGGCATCCTCTTATCTTAATCCTTATGTATATTGTATGTGTGTTTGTATGTATGTATATATATATGTATGTGTATATATATACATATATATATATATATATATATATATATATATATATATATATATATATATATATATATATATATATATACATATATATATGTATGTATGTGTGTGTGAATGTGTGTGTATATATATATATGTATGGATAAAACAGTGGAATTCACAATTAATATATTTATCTAAACAATGTGTATAGCAACATATTTAACAGCAGGTTTCATATGTAACAGGGATGGAGGGCTCATGTGAGACTTAACAGTACTGTACTTTCTCTTTAACTCTTTCCGATATATATCATTAGATGTTATCTGCACATTTTCGCAACAACGAGAAATACAATAGGTAAATCTAGCGTTAATTATGGATTTTGATGCAATGTCGAGTGAATTGTATATATGATATATCATGAATTACAATTGAGCAGCCACAGTAATAATAACCAACACAAGAAAAATATTATCGTAAAATAGTAATAATTATGACAATAATGATAAAAGATGATTCGTTCTTCTAGCGGCAGAAAGGTGTGGCAGAAAAGTAGATTAACCTCTATTGTGACAAAGTATTTTTTAAACATAGAGAGAGAGAGAGAGAGAGAGAGAGAGAGAGAGAGAGAGAGAGAGAGAGAGAGAGAGAGAGAGAGAGAGAGAGAGACTTCATACTGGTCCAGTTTCAAATCATTATTTCCTCACTGTCCCTTCATGAAAAATCCAAATAACAACAACGTTGGTTTCAGCATCGAAACTCGCATCATCTCTTCCCCTTCTCACTTCATCAGCTCGCGAGCCATCCTTCTCCACAAGGGGATTTTGAACAACTTGTCAACCAGAGATAGAAGGATAGTCTCTAGATTTTATTTATTTTCAAAACAGAAGCGAGGAGTGAGTCTAGCCGCTATGGCCATTTAAATAAGAGCCACTTTGATAAAAACCTTACTTTGGAGACAGAAGATATAAAAGGCTAACAGCGCATACATGGACGTTTTGCAAAATTGATCTGCGTCGCCTTATACCACTCCAAGTGACGCTGAAAGAGGGGAATGGATTTGTTACCTGAATTACAGGTAAATACGAAAGCTTCATGCGTGTTGCTGTCTGGTTGGATTCTATTCCCAAAGCAACAGAGCGGAATGGTTTTCTACTCTCTCTCTCTCTCTCTCTCTCTCTCTCTCTCTCTCTCTCTCTCTCTCTCTCTCTCTCTCTCTCTCTCTCTCTCTCTCTCTCTCTATTTAATTTCACACGTAATACTACAACTTGAACTCATAAAACTACTGAACAAGGAAGAGTTATCTGCTATCCCGAAACTACCTTAATCGATACATGAGAGAGAGAGAGAGAGAGAGAGAGAGAGAGAGAGAGAGAGAGAGAGAGAGAGAGAATCAAACGGCCTAACATGATTTAACATAAACACTATTGATATCACCCGGATATGATTTTCTCTTGATTACCGGAAGGCCGACGTGAAAGAATTATGGAATGGTTTTTGATTATGAAACCATTTTGACCGGAAACGTAATCATTTCGGATACGAGAACATTCACAAAATCTAATACCTGGGTGAGGAGAACCAATAATTAACATTGGGAACAAATACTGTTCATTCTATATGACTGCTATTAAAGTTATTTCTATATTTCATGTCAAGTCATTGCCACTGAAAGCGCATAAAATCATGCATCGTTGTTTCATATATTAAAACTTTATTTGCCTTAAAACTATTATTACAGCTATCTTAGGTAATTCAATTAACTATTCAACATCACATACCTAATGTAGATATACCTAATGTAGATTGGCAGTGGTGGGGAGTAGAAGACTGAAATTACCATGGAGCTATTGACTTTACCAAATAAAACTTCCTATACATTACATACAGACTGGGGGGCGTAGGACTAAAAGAAATCCTTCCATCATGAAGTCAGATATGCTTCTTGAATGCATAACTTGAGAGAAGTTTATGGAGTTGGCCAACTGATTATAAAGAAGTGGGTACTGCTCCAAGAATCCTAGTTCCAAGAGAAGACTCGTCTGCCAGGGAACAGCTAAACCATCCCATTATTTTCAAATTCTTCTGAGCTGTTCTCGTCGACATCTCGAACTTTGTGCATTCCTCCAGACATACCAACACCAATGATTTGCGTTTCTTCTGGAGGTTGGTCATCTCCACATAAGAGGAGTTAATAGCTCCTGGTGACGGACAGATCTAGTGAATCCTTTCCTATAAGCAAGTAAGCCATCCTCTTTTAGTCCATTCAGAAGCCGGAATATTAGGCTTGTCACCTTCAGCATACTTTGCTTATTTCTTGCTGACCACCTGTCTCTCATGTCTGGTCTCCTGTCGACCATCAAAGAATTGGGTTCGTTTCTGTGTCTGTTTAGTGTCCACCAGAAACCTAGACACTAAAGGGAATTCTCCAGTTTCCTGCATCGTAAAGATCGACTTTCACTCCACAAAAGCTTAGGATGATGGCAATAATATTTTGAAGGGCTGACGATGGAACTCCGCCTTCCTCCAACCCTTGGAGGTCGTCCCAACATGTGTAGTAAACTTCCTGGCAGACGGCTCTTGCGATCAGCTCCTCACTCAAGGAGTCTGAGGATGGGAACACAATGAAGGAGCCACAAGTGGAGGCCCATCTAGTGCAGCATACACCTGGGTTTCAACTCGACCATTCTAAGAAAAAAGTGGAATGAGAAGCAAGAACGTTCACTGAACTTCCACCCCATTGCTAGAGAATGTTACTCTCTCCCACAACCCTGCCTAACAAACCCTTGTCTCCTTCAGGAGGGCAGTTGGAGGTCACCTGAAGAGTTTGTTCCCCACAAGGAAAACTGGAAGGAGCAATCAGCTGTGACCTTGATTACCCCTTTTCTAGCCTGGTCGGAACGACTTCCATAATCACTTCCCTTAACACCTGACTCTGAGCTAACATGAAAGTACAACTTTACTACAGACATGTTCTGCATTGGGGTGGGCTCGTACCCAGACCCCCTTAAGGTCAGTTCAGCATGAGTCCTTCCTTCAGCTGGGGGTGAAATAGGAGGACAAAAAGCCTAATTGAGAGGCTAAATTCTCAATACCTGATGCTAGGCTGTCAATTCTAGAGTTGATAGACCTGTTACACTAAATCCCACCAGGAAAAGGAACTAACACATTTCTCATCTGACATGCTAACCACCTCAGGCATTACTGACATATGATCATACCCATCTCCTAACAAAGCTACTGTATGTCTAAGAGGATTACTTGATGTTGCTCAATCCACTAAACCCTCTCAATGTCTTTGCTTGAAATGTCTTTTCTTAGCTAAAGTAGTCACATAATATATATACACTTGTCACTTACTGAGAGACCAATTCCTCCATTCTTCACATTTGTCAGTCACGTTACAATTCACTACCCTACAGTTAACACACAAAGATTGGTTATCAAATACAAATTTGTGATTTAGATTAGCATTGTGGCATGAAGCGTGGTGGTCAATCTAATTTAGTTCATGCTGGTAAAGAACTCAACTGTCCAATTTTTCTTAAGTACTCCACAAGTAGTCAAAATAATTCTAAACGTTGATTATTATTAAGAGGCGAGCTTCCTAGTGGAATCAAATTAAAAAGTCGGGCGAGATAAACAGGACGTCTACTAACACCAACAGCAAGATCAAAAGTAGAGTTTCCTGATGATGAGACAGGGTACTGCCCTGTAGGTTTGCATGAAGGACACCACACCTGCTCTTGGTT
>NC_090729.1:133014377-133021877 GCF_036898095.1 Palaemon carinicauda
TCGTAAGAATATATATATATATATATACATATATATATATATATATATATATATATATATATATATATATATATATATATATATATATATATATATACATTATTTGCACACTCTAAAAGAAACACAAGCGTCAAAAATTAAAAGAGAAGAGTCGAGACAAATAAGGGCAATGAGTTCCTTAAGTGATAGCACATTTTATAAGAGAATCCAAAAATAAAAACACCAAGAGACGGCAAGACAATCTTATCACTTCAGTATATCATTTCCGAAAACTTTAATTAACTCCACCAATCCTCTGGAAGTTTTCAACGCGGTCAAATGATTCAATAAATTGCTTCAATATAACTGTCGGCCAAAACTGGGATGATATTTTCAATCATGATTTTCAGCATTAAGCCTTTTTATAATTTTTACTAAGCCTTTATACAAATTTTAGTAAGCCTTTTACATACATACATACACACAACTGTATATATACTGTACATATACAAGTATATATATATATACATATATATATATATATATATATATATATATATATATATATATATATATATATATATATATATATACACATACATACATATATATATATATATATATATATATAAATATATATATATACATATATATATATATATATATATATATATATATATATATATATATATATATATATATTATATATATAGATATATATATATATACTATATATATATATATATATATATATATATATATATATATATATATATATATATATATCAGTGCGAACACTATCATGTACAGTAAGTACTTGAAAACATAAGACATTCATTTGTAAACTTTAAGCATATGCGACTGTCACTAAATGCATGGCTGTACAAGTGTTCATTAGAATGGTACTGAACTTACCTTCCCTCATTTTGACAATCTGGTCTTAGGCAACGTCTGTTTTTCTTACCTGAAAACGATAAAATATAATTAGATACGAATAAGGCATGATAATTTAGGTTTAAATAATTTATTATCAGACATTTATTATTATGTAATAAGAACCATTAAGTGTTATGTATAATACATGTTGATGCTAAATAATCATAAAAGTAATAATAGAATATTATAATACTCTTAATATTAATTATAATACTACTACTAATACTTTCAAAATAAAATTAGCGCAATAAAATGGAATTTTATTCCATTTGAATTATTTTTATAAAATCCAATTGAATGTTTTTTATATCGTTATGATCATGACTATTTTATTATCATTTCAACTTTCGTTATTAATACAAATCATTTATGGCAAACAACACCGCTATAGTAACATCGAGAATTTCCAGTAAAAATATTATCTATTTATATTAAAATCACATAATTACATGTAATGTTCCAACAATATCGTTATTCATCAGACGAAACACACCCATTAACAAATTATTTCGCCCTTGAACAAAAAAGCCGGATGGGCTGTGATCGCAAACTCAGTTACAATGGATGTTACTGGATGAAACGGCTTTGTGACAGCGTTGGAAAAAGGGCTAAGTAGAAGCTATTTTTGGCTCTGACGAGAGAGAGAGACAGAGAGAGAGAGAGAGAGAGAGAGAGAGAGAGAGAGAGAGAGAGAGAGAGAGAGAGAGAGAATATATATATATATATATATATATATATATATATATATATATATATATATATATATACAGTATATATACATACATATACATAATAGATATAGGCTATATATATATATATATATATATATATATATATATATATATATATATATATATATATATATATATATATATATATACAGTATATATACATACATATACATAATAGATATAGGCTATATATATATATATATATATATATATATATATATATATATATATATATATATATATATATATATATATATATATATATATATATATATATATATCCTGGTCCTACCTTGGGTGGAGAGGGGGCTGGAGCGCTGATCACATGTATAAAAAAAAAGCTTGTTGCATTGTTGCATATACAGATGATGCTACTCTCTTTGCATCAATTCCATCCCTTGAATGCAGATCTGGGGTTGCTGAATCCCTTAATAGAGATCTAGGTAAAATTAGTGCATGGTGCAAATTATGGGGTATGAAGTTGAATCCTAACAAAACTCAAAGTATGATTGTAATTAGGTCAAGGACAGTGGCTCCTCAACATCCGGATCTCAGTATTGATAATGTTTATTTAACTTTGTGTGACTTAGAATTTTAGGCGTGATTCTCGACAGCAATTTTTTTTTGAGAAACACACTAGGTCTGTCTTCAATTGCAAAAAAAAAAAAAATGGCTTACTGAGAAAATCTTTCAACATTTTCGGTGATTCAATCTATTCTGAAGAAGTGTTTTCATTCTTTCATTCTAACTTGTTTCAAGTATTGTTCTCTTGTCTAGTCTTCAGCTGCTGATTCTCATCCTAATTGGTTGCACAGAAACTTACGGTTTATTAAATTTCTTATTCCTGATCTAGATGTTAATCTTTGGCACCGTCGTTCAATTAGTTCATTATGCAATTGCATAAAATTTTTCATAACTCTGACCATCCTGTTCGTAATACTAGGCAGGCATTTAATTCTAATAGCCAGGTCTTCTCCATCATGAGGCCCAATAAAAAGTATTCTAGAAGTTTTATTTTGGTCAGGCTCAATACTACACAATATTCTAGAAGTTTTATTCTAGCTGTGACCAAGTTGTGGAATGATCTTCCTAATCGGGTAGCTGAATCAGTAAAACTTCAAAAGTTCAAAGTTTCAGTAAATGGTGAATAGGCTGACCTAAGTCTTTTTTATAGTTGATATATGACATATCTGTTTTGACGTTGTTACTGTTTTTAAAATGATTGTTAATTTGTTCTCATCATTTATTTATTGGAGAAGCAAGATGCTATAAGCCCAAGGGCTCCAATAGGGAAAAATAGCCCAGTGAGGAAAGGAAATATATACAGTGGAACCTCTACACACGAACGTATCTACATCCGAATATTCCAACATCCGAAGTAAAATTCGAGCAATTTTTCGACTCCACACCCAAATTTTATTTCGACACATGAAGTAAGCAATTTTCGTCGTACCGGTTGTATCCAAATTTTTCGACACGCGAAGTACGATTCGAACACGTTCCTACTCTAGCCCCGAATTTTTTTTCGACACCCGAAGTAAACAATACCCGCACGGGTAGATGGTACTCATAGCGCCGGATGTATTTTTCATTTCCGCCGATAGAAGGCAGCACTTCGACCTCGGAGGGACCCTCAATTAGCGTGGCTTGGGTCATTCCTCTGGTCTCATCGGCTTTGTGTGGTTGTGCGCTGTGCGTTCTGCTATTAACTGTATTCTAATCGTGATTTTTTACGTACATCCTTTTACGGTTTTTTACGTAAAGCATGTGTCCTAAAAGGCTTAGTTTCGCAAGTGGTAGTGGTGAGGAAAGGAAGAAGGAAATGCTTTCTTTAGAAGTAAAGCAAGAAATTATTGAAAAGCATGAGTATACCTGCAAAAGAATATGGCCGAAATATGTCGACGATCTCGACAATCTTGAAACAGAAAGAAGCCATTAAAGTAGTGAAACCTTCTAAAGGGATCACCATCATTTCAAAACGTCGTAGCCCTGTCAGAGAAGAGATGGAACGACTTCTGCTAATCTGGATCAAGGACAGAGATATTGTTGGCGACACCATCACCTAAACTATCATCTGCAAGAAGGCGCGCGCCATCTTCACTGACTTGAAGGAGGTGAGCTCTGGTGGTGATGCTGGGGAGAGTTCAACCAAACCTTCATCAGACGATTTCAAGGCATCTCGTGGCTGGTTTGAAAAATTTAAGGAACGGTGCGGGATTCATTCAGTTGTTCGCCACGGAGAGGCTGCTAGTGCGGACACAAAGAATGCAGCCGACTTTGTGAAGAGCTTTGAAAGGACCGTGCAGGAAGAAGGCTACGTAGAGCAGCAGGTGTTTAATTGTGATGAAACCGGGCTGTTTTGGAAGAAGATGCCCAGTCGAACCTACATCCCCGCCGAAGAGAAGAAATTGCCTGGGCATAAGCCAATGAAGGTTCGGTTGACCCTTGCCCTATGTGCCAACGCTAGCGGGGACTTTAAAGTCAAGCCCGTACTGGTTTACCATTCGGAGAACCCTAGGGCCTTTAAGGCACAGAATGTGGATAAGGACCAGCTTCATGTTTTCTGGCGATCCAACTCGAAGCCCTGGGTCACTTGGCAGTTCTTTGTCCAATGGGTTAACCAAGTTTTCGGTCCTTCAGTGAAGAAGTATCTTCATGAGCAGAAATTGCCTAAAGTGCCTGCTATGCCTTGATAATGCATCTGCTCACATCCCCCCCCCCCCGGACTTGAAGATGATATCTTCGAAGAAGTTCATAAAGGTGCTGTATCTTCCACCGAATACCACCTCTATCCTCCAGCCCATGGACCAGCAAGTCATCTCAAACTTCAAGAAGCTCTACACCAAGCACCTATTCAAGCAGTGCTTTAATATCACGCAAAGCACAAACTTAACTTTGCGTGAATTTTGGAAAAGCCACTTTAACATCGTGGACTGCTTGAAGATCACAGATCAGGCTTGGGTGGGATTAATTCGACGAACCCTCAATTCTGCTTGGAAGAAGCTGTGGGTTTTGACCCCGAACCTGATCCCGTGGTGGGTGCAGCGGAAGACGTAGAGAAAATCGTCTCCCTTGGCAAGTCCATGGGTCTGGAGGTCGACGCAGATGACATCACGGAACATGTCGCCGAACATCACGACGAAATTACTACAGAGGAGCTCAAGGAACTCCATGCTATGTCTGAGCACATAAGTGATGACGAGGAAGGGATCAAGGAGGTAGAACATGAGTTAGGTTCGGCACAAATAAAAGAGATGTTAGGAAAATATCAAGACGTGGTCGACTTCATCGACAAATACCTTCCAAAAAAATTGCAAGTTTGTTGTGTAGTTGCGCAGTTCGATGATGTTTGCTTGACTCATTTTCAAAACATTCTGAAAAGCCGCACCAAGCAACTTTCTGTCGATAGCGTCTTTAAAAAAACTACGAAGCGAACTTGTGATGAAGAGGAAGGAAGTGGTTCAAAGAAAGCCGCAAAGAGTGAAGAGAAAAAAATTCAATAAATTTCAAGAGTAGAGAGTGAAGGTGATTAAAATTAATCATCAAAAAGAAAAAAAAATGTAAAAAAAATAAAAAATAAAAAAATAAAAAAAATAAATAAGGTAAGTTAGGTTAAAGTTCACTTAGTGTAAGTTAGAAAAAGTTACGGTAGTGTACGTTTATCGTAGTCATCCTCTCTACCTCCTCGCCGCCCGTCCGTCTCCTCTCTGCATAGCAAGACAGACACCTGCGCTGGACTTTCTAGGGTAAAGTGACGCTAAAAAACCATTTCTTATTTATTATTTCTTGATAATTATTCTTTTTTACATGTCTATTATCTAATTTAGAGTGCATATTGTCATGTGTAATTATGTGTAGTAATTTATTAAGGAGTTATCATAGGTTTTTGGGATCAACCAAGGATTAATCCTATTTTAATGTATTCTTATGGGAAAATTCGTTTCTACATCCGAAATCGGTTGTGGAACGGATTAAATTCGTAAGTAGAGGTACCACTGTATATTATATATATATATATATATATATATATATATATATATATATACATACATATATATATATATATATATATATATATATATATATATATATATATATATATATATATATATATATATATATACAAACACACACACACACACACACACATATATATATATATATATATATATATATATATATATATATATATATATATATATATATATATATATATATATATATATATATATGTGTGTGTGTGTGTACAAACACACACGCACACACACATATATATATATATATATATATATATTATATATATACATATATATACATATATTTATAAATATATATATATATATATATATATATATACATTATATATACATATATATATATATATATATATATAAATTATATATATATATATATATATATATATATATATATATATATATATATATAAATATATATATATATATATATATATATATATATATATATATATATATATATATATACTGTATATCCCGTACATATAAAACTGCGTTTTGAATAACGGAGAGATGAAATCGATATAAACCCAAATAGCTAATAAAAAAATACCCAAAATTATAAATTTTAAGACTGAATAAATTCTAAAAAAACTCAACTTTTCTATAATTCAGGAGACGATTACACATGGCTCCAAGTTTCAATGATAGGGGAAGTTAAAATAATTATTCTGAACAAAAAACTGTCCGTTTGCAACAATTGCTACGCATAAGACAGTGATCCAGTAAAAGTATTGCGGGTATAAAACATGTTTCGTCATATATGAGGGCGGTGTTAGTATATACACATGACACACATTTATATAAATGTATGTGTATATATAGAGATAACATTATATATATATATATATATATATAATATATATATATATATATATATATATATATATATATATAAAGACAATCATCAATGTTAAGAAAATTAACAACAACAACAAGAATAATAATAATAATAATCATAATATAAAATCTTTGAGCTGGAATTTCTGTTTTTCTTATAGTCCTTTAAGAACAATAACAAATTAATATAAAATAATAACCCTTTCTGAAAGCGTATAGTGTACCCATATCAACGTGAAACCCCTGAGACAACATTCTTTTCTCGACCAGTAATATTCACTTCTATGGATCCAAATGAAATCTCACAGACCAAGAGGAGATACAACCTACAGTCAAAAATTCTTTATAGGTGTAATGGTAGATTTAGTTGCTAAAAACCTGCAGGAAGTGTTGGTAATGGTTGTCTTTTCATAGCCGAGAACATTAGGAAACAGTAGTAAAGATACACCCATGAAACGGTAATATGACCAAAAAATTTACATTCCTGTCTCTACCAACATGGATCAGATGGTTTAAAGGTTGCTCATGAATGGCAGAGGCAAGGGACAGTGACATTGCCGTAGGAAGCAGGACAATGCCTTAGAGACTGACCATATAGTTTATGATCAGCGCCCAAGCCTCCTCTCCACCCAAGCTAGGACCAGGGAGGGCCAGGCAGTGGCTGCTGATGACTCAGCAGATAGACCTATAGGCTCCCCCAAACCCCACAACCTTAGCTTACAAGGATGGTAAGGTTGCAGATACGAATGGCACTAACGAGTTTGAGCGGGACTCGAACCCCCGACTGGCGATCACCAGGCAGAGACGTTACCAATCAGGCCACAAAGTCAATATAATTTTCTTAACTGTCCACACACTTTTGCTTAATTTTACTGATAAGTAAAGAAAATCAACCAAATTAAAAACACCACCAATTGTAAACTGAACAATGTGTATTAAAAAGGCACGGAATATTCATTTTATGAAAAATATTTATACTT
>NC_090729.1:133026877-133031877 GCF_036898095.1 Palaemon carinicauda
CTCTCTTGTAATCTCTCTCTCATTCTCATCTCCCATCACTGGCACCTCAACACCTGCAACAGCATTTATATCTGCCTCCCTATTATCCTCAACATTCAGTAAACTTTCAAAATATTCCGCCCACCTTCTCCTTTTCTCCTCTCCTTTTAACAACCTTCCATTTCCATCTTTCACTGTCTCTTCAATTCTCGAACCAATCTTCCTACTCTCTTCACTTCTTTCCAAAACTTTTTATTCTCTTCATATGAACGACCCAATCCCTGACACCACCTCAGGTCAGCCGCTCTCTTTATCTCAATTATCTTGCGCTTTACTTCCATATTTTTCTCTCTATATCTTTCATACTTCTCTACACTATTACTCTGCAGCCATTCTTCAAAGGCCCTCTTTTTCTCGTCCAATTTGACCTTCACTCCTTCATTCACTACCCTTCCTCATGCGGACTCAAACAATCTTCTCGCCACACACAACATTTACATTGCCAACAAAATTATCTTTCCCTAACTTTCACCCCTCCTCTAAATTACCTGTTTCTCTCACTTTCACTGTCATATGCCATTTTCAACCTTTCTTGATATTAATTTTTTACCTCAGGTTTTATTAACCTGATAATTTTATTTGATAGCTGGTAATGATTATTGCTATTATAAAATAACAGTTTATCTCAATAACCCTGAATCTAAAACTTGTCCCGAGTACTTCATACAAACAAGATGCTCCCAGACACTAATGCTTACAGTGTTGCAAGTGTTAAGGAAATGCCTAATGCATTTTAATAATTTGCATCAGATACCAGCTCGTGCTTTTAGGAATATTTCAACCTAATACCATTAAATAACTGTATAAACATTTCAACTAAATATTTCATTAACTAAGCACACCCTTTGATACCTCTTATGTAAGAATAAAAAATTTTAAAATTCATTTCCCTATATCAGGACAGCATCTTGAAAAAAAATATTTGTCCTTAAATCTAATGTTCATAGATTGCTTCACACTTTTAAAAATCCAAATTCTTCAAAACTTTCATAACATACACTATACTCAAATATGTTAAGAAATTCTTGGAAGAATAATAAGCCACTCTTAATCACACACTTCCAAAAAGAACTAACATCTTCCAGCAAATCTTTAACTTCCTCTATTTCTTCAAACATTTTTAACTGAAAAAATTCTTAGCTGGCAGTCAAATTCTTTATGACAGTAATAATAACCAAAAATATACTTTGACGACCTAACAATTTCCAGCAGGTCTACATATACTTTCAACTTTAAAATTAAATTCTTGGGAATGAGACAAATTTACATACCTATCACCTTGTAAAACTTAGTATCTCTCTCTCTCTCTCTCTCTCTCTCTCTCTCTCTCTCTCTCTCTCTCTCTCTCTCTCTCTAATGTGGAAATTTCTTTTCATAAAAAAGAGCAAATACTTGGAATAGACTTCCAGCGGATGTAGTTAACAGAAACAGAGTAAACGAGTTCAAGAATAGCCTAAGCTAGGACAAAATCATAAGAACACTCTAAATGCTTAAACTAAATCGCTCTACCAAAGAGCAAATAGAGTCTCCTCGGATGGATTAAAGAAAAGTCTTTGAGACATCCAAAATCCTTGTAACTCTCTCTCTCTCTCTCTCTCTCTCTCTCTCTCTCTCTCTCTCTCTCTCTCTCTCTCTCTCTCTCTCTCTCTCTCTCTCTCTGCCCTGAGGGCCAATATTGTGCTTTCAATTTTTTCTTTCGATTCTGTCACCGGATATTCAAACGCTTTTTCAGCCTTATCCGCACAGAACCCCAGATCTGAAAGCTTCATCACAAGGCGGATATGAAAAATGCCGGTCTAAAAGCTCCATACGCTGACCAGGTGAGCTATCAATTTCTACCTGTATTCTTTTAGAATTATTTTAGTATTTCTGTTCGCACCTTGGCTCCATGTATGCTTCAAAGTGATGAAATGTGCATAACGCAGCAAAAACAGAAGAATGCCTGTTGGGAATCAGTTTAGTAAATGGAGTAATACTTACTAATGAATAAAAGGTTGCATGTAGGTTTTAGAACTGTTTCTCTTATGATCTCTCGTAACTAATATACAATAAGGAAATGCAAAATAATTTACAATTGAAACTATAAATGCACTTCATGAACAAAGCAAAATAGAAGTTTCAAAAAGGAAAAAGCAAATCACTGACACCTTCCCAGAAATCTCCAATTTCCTTTGTGAACACAGTGACACCCTCATACAGTTTGATACCCTCAAATCATTTCTTCTGGAGTAGTACTCACCGTTGCTAGCCGCTCATATAGCCAAGAACTTTTAGCTGTCTCAACAAGCATTTGGGAATCAAAGGAGTCGGAGCCCCTCAGAGAAATGATCAATATTGCTTGCCTTAAACCTGCTGCAGACGGTCATCCTCATGAAGGGAACCTACTTTGTGACTTTTGGGTATAACACCTGCTGGAAACTGGGCAAGCAGCCCTTCCCGATATCAGGGCCTGATGACTAGAACCAATGCCCTTATGGACAGCCACTTCCCAACAGTCAAGAACTCCATCAAGAACTCTACTCCTTACATGGGGGACAATCATATGAAGGTGACTGAAGTTGAGATGAATACTATAGGACATAAACACCCACCTCATGACCTGCTTGGCAGCGACAAAGCCACCCATCACTCACCTACATCTCCCCACACCCATACACTAACCAACACCCTCAACATCCACTGGATGATAACCCCTGGCCTTTAGTTATATTACTATCAACCAGATTTGGGACTGCTTCTATGAAATGTACTAGCAAATTACAATGGTAAAAAAATGTGCAAGCAGGTAGTGACCTCCCGATTAACTAATCTCTTCTTTTACACAATTCAGGACCTGATGTATGCATTTTGGTGAATACTGGACCTGTCATTCCCTTCTACCAAGCTCCATCTAACGGACATGACCCCATCAATGAATCTTCTATACCCACCTACGGTTACAAGATGCAAACACTGTCATTTTGGAGTCACTGCGAACAGGTGGAATTTCATCATCGCTGACATTGCACTGTATTTCTTCAGGGTACATTTCTTCACCCAATTCCACCTCCTGGTTAACGTTGCACATCAACGCTAACTCAACGCCAGCTTTTAAATGTCCACATCTTCATCACCTGCTCCCTCCTACCTCACTCTCCCCATTAGTACGTCCATGGATGCCTACGTATATCTCCTCATTATATATCCCAACGTCTTCTACCTAGATCTACTCCAGATGCCCCCGATTCCTGCCAAGGAAGGTATCTTTCACCATATAAAAAAGATAAAAGTTTGCAAAATTTAGATGCTTGTCCTCAAACTGATGGAATTTCATCATCACTGACATTGCACTGTATTTCTTCACCCAATTCCACCTCCTGGTTAACGTTGCACATCAACGCTGACTCAACGCCAGCTTTTACATGTCCACATCTTCATCACGTGCTCCCTCCTACCTCACTCTCCCCATTAGTACGTCCATGGATGCTTACGTATATCTCCTCATTATATATCCCAACGTCTTCTACCTAGATCTACACCAGATGCCCCTGATTCCTGCCAAGGAAGGTATCTTTCACCATATAAAAAAGATACAAGTTTGCAAAATTTAGATTTTTGTCCCCAAACCGTTTGGCAGTTGCTAAACACATTTACTAAAATGGAAGATATGGGCCTTCATAAAAAGGCTTCAAGCTAGTGGTCACCGCCCCAAAACATTGCCCCGAAGAACGATGGATCCCCTTTGCTCTTGTGGGGATTACAGGAATCTTTATATGCAGATGGAAGTAAACCACTACCCTGTCCCCTAACAATACCAATATCACCACCTACCTTCACAGTGCTAAAGTAGTTTCAACTTTTGATCTCCACAGTATTATCAGGTGATCATGAACAAAAGACATCAAGGATGTCATCATCACCCCCTTCAACACATATACTTTCAATTACCCATGCTATGGCCCTCATAATGCAGGGGACACATTTCAAAGGCTCATAGATGGCAGTATGGGGGACCTTCCCCACTGTGTATGTTATGTAGATGACATACTGATATTCTCTCCATCCAAATAAGATCAACTATATACCATGCACATCATCCTTGACTGTCTGCAGCAGAACGGGCTTGTAGTCAGATATGACAAGCGTACATTTTGCGCCAAGCAGCATTCTTGAATCATCTCATTATTCCTGAGAGCATTCATCCATTCCCTGAGAAGGTATCAGCATTATTATTATTATTGTTGTGTTATTATTACTAGCTAAGCTACAACCCTAGTTGGAAAAACAAGATGCTATAAGACCAAGTGAGGAAAAGAAATTAGGAAAAGATAGAATAGTGTGCATCAGCATACCCTCAAGCAAGACAACTCTAAAAAAAGACAGTGGAGGACCATGGTATAGAGGCTACAGCACTACCCATGACTAAAGAACAATGGTTTGATTTTGTGTGTCCTCCTAGAAGAGCTGCTTACCATAGCTACATAGTTGTCTCCAACTACCCGCAGGAGAGTAACCACCAAACAATTACTATACAGTAGTTAACCCTTTGATTGAAGAGGAAATTTTCTGTTATCTGTATGTTGTCTGGTGTATGGCGAAAGACGAGAATGCCTAAAGATTAGACCAGACTATTAGGTGTATGTGTAGGGAAAGGAATGAGTTGTAATATAATGTGGTACTATCTGGCCAGTCAAAGGACCCAATAAATCTCCTGCAGTGGTACCTTAACACGTGGCTGGTGCCTTGACCAACTTACTACTTACAGAAGTTCCCCATGACCTCGACCGTCAAAGCACTGCAGGAGTTCTGGGGCATGGAAAACTATTATCATAGGTTTATGGCGGCCACTGCTCCTGCTCTTGCCTCCTCCTATGACTCCCATGATTAAGGGCAAGCCACAAAAGTCTGAAGTGGGTCCCTCTTCAGGAGGCGGCCTTCTTTAACACAAAAAAAGCCTTAACTACTACTGCTCCCACCTTTCC
>NC_090729.1:133036877-133044377 GCF_036898095.1 Palaemon carinicauda
CACTTCAGAATAGATTGATCACCGAAAATCTTGTAAGACTTTCTCAATAAGCCAATTTTTTGTGCAATTGAAGAAGACACAGACCTAATATGTTTCTAAAAAGTAAATTTGCTGTCCAGAATCACACCTAAAATTTTAAAAGTCATACAAATTTAAAGAAACATGTTGAGGAGCCACTGTCCTTGACCTACTTACAATCATACTTTGATTTTTGTTGGGATTCAACTTCATACATTTGCACCATGCACTAATTTTAGCTAGATCTCTATTAAGGAATTCACCAAACCCAGATCTACATTCAGGGGATGGAATTGATGCAAAGAGAGTAGCATCATCTGCATATGCAACAAGCTTGTTCTCTAGGCCAAACCACAAGTCATGTGTATATAGTATGAAAAGTAATGGGCCAAGAACACTATCATTTGGAACACCGGATATCACAATCCTATACTCACTATGGTGCCCATCAACAACAACTCTGAGATCTCTTAATTAAAAAAATAGGGGGAAGAAGAAAGCAGAGTAAACAAACGTCAACAATTTACGAGCTACCTTTTTTTCGATATTTTCTGTGAACCAAGACGATATGAACGACTAAGGTACTGTCATAAAGATTTTTAAAGTATCAAGGATAACATAGGAAGTGAACTTTACTTAGTGAAAGTGAAATTTAATGTAGACAGGTAAAGGAAAACTACAATTTCCTACCCTGGCTGGAGAGGCCATAATCCTCAGACCATGGCTGTGACGTAAGAGTAGTGAGGTGTAGTGCGTTCTAACGAAGTGAAAATGACTTCGTTTTATACTCCACCCCTTAGGAGAAAAGACTCCGTTGGTTTGATTTTTTCAGGAAAACCTAGCGTAAGTGATGTTGATGATGTCATTTTTGAAAAGCTTAGAATTGATATCGAAGATTTGATTGGTATTCAAGAAATGCGAGGTAATAAAGTGATCTTGAAGTTTCGAAATCAGTATGTGTACGAAACTTTTCTAAATAAATATGATGAAAAAGTCATTTGTTTACCTAATGGCCTAGAAGTGAAAGTGGCTAATTTTAGCAGTGTGTTTACATTTGTTTCAATAAGGTACGCTCCATTTGATAAGGAGAACAGTGTATTGAGTGATGTATTAAGCTCGTACGGGAAAGTTATTGGAATACGTGATGATACCAACACTCATGGTAGACGAAAAGGACTGTTGAACGGAATACGGACGTCTAAAATGGAAATCAAGAAAAACATCCCATCGGCGCTCTGTATAGGAGGACATAACATAGCTTTTATGTACAACGGCCAGAAAAGGACATGTCTTAAATATGGCAGTGAGAATCATTTTGCAGTAGATTGCTCCTTGAACAGAATTGTGAATATTTTTGAACATGAAAAGGATTTTCCTAGTTTACCGAAACCACGAGGTAACGAAACACAAGGGATCGAACAGACCATAGAGAAGGAGAGGCAAGAATCGATAAGTGAGGATACACCAAATAGTAATGATGTTCAGGATATCGAGAGCACAGCAGTGGAAAATAGAAATGACGAACAACTTATTCCAGCAGAAAGGAAGGACATCGAGCTTGCAGATAATGAACAAATTCAAATCTGCGAAGAAAGGGATTCAAAGAACGACGAGGCGGTGATATTTACCGATGAGAAGGTAAACAGTATACCAAGTTGGGGAGTGCCCGAAATGGTGGTTATCCATGAAACTGCACTTAATGAGAGTAATACTATTACGACTATTGCCGACGTACATCTCGACGACAGAAAATTGGACCTGGACTTTGGACGTGAAATTGATCAACGAGAACGGGAAGGGGGAGGTCAAACTGAAGCAGATTGTATTGAAGATAGATCTATGGAGACTGATGGGAATAACGAATGTGAGCGTGAAAACGGAAAATGGAAAATTCAAATGGAAAATGACGTTAAAATGAGAATCTCAAAACAGAAAATAGGAACACAAAAATCTTCAAGATCTGAAGACAACAGTGATGAGGAAAATTGGAAAAAATTGAGAGACCAGAAAAGGAAAAAGGTAGAACTTAACTAATTTTACGCCTTCAAACTCTCAATTGGTTGTCTAAATGTGAATGGTTTAAATGATGTAGGTAAACAAATGAAGCTGTTATCCTTGTCTAGGTATTATGATATAGATGTTTGGTTATTGCAAGAACATAATGTGATGGATGTAAAGGCTTTGAGTTTTTTTCACAAATTATTTTGATGTTTTGTTAAATCCAAGTAATATTCTTAAAGGAGGCACAGCAGTTTGTGTAACTAAGTTTAAATCTGTCTGTTATTAGCAAGGAAATGGATACGGAGGGACAGATAATAGGAGCTAAAATATCTTGTTTAAATCATAAAATCCCAATTGTGAATATCTATGCTCCTTCAGGTACAGATAAAAAGAAAGAACGAGAGGATTTTTTTTTTAGAAATAAAATGTTATATTTTTTTCGTAAAAATGTTGAAAATGTAGTTTTTGGTGGGGATTTTAATTGTGTTACATCTGACAGAGATGTTAGTACCGGAAAAGATAATTTAGTGTCAAAATCCTTGCAGACCTTCATAAAACATGTTGGATTGAAAGATGTAGCTCACACGTCTAAAGGTATTCCACAATATACTTACTTGAGAAAAGGTTATGGTTCTAGGATAGATCGCCTCTATACTAAAGAGCTGATCCATAATGTGATAAGTACCGAAACAGTACCTGTGGCCTTTTCTGATCATTGTATGGTCTTAGCAAAATTCAGGATAGGAGATGTGCATAAAAGGAAAGGATTATGGAAGCCGAATGCATCTTTACTGGAAACAGAAGGGATAGGTGAAAATTTTTAAAAGGTTTTGGAGTCATTTAAAACTTAAAAAAGAAAGTTTCAAAAATGTAATTGAATGGTGGGAATTTGCAAAAAAAAAGGAATGTAAAAGGTTCTTCATCAAAGTTGCAACTAGGGTATCAAATGAAAAATATGGCTTAATCAATTCATTGCAATATCGATTAAAATATCTGTATGGATTATGTAATGCTGGGAATGATAAATATGATGAAATTAACGCCTTGAAAAATAAAATAAATGGTCTTCAAAATGAACTTTGTGAAGGAGTTAAAGTAAGAGCAAAATTAAAAGATCTAGTAGAAGGGGAAAAATTATCATCGCACTTGCTTGGGAAAGAGAAGTTGCGTAAAGGTAATAACCTTTTAAAGAAGATAAAAGATAGGAGTGGAAATATGCTGTCAGATACAAAAGCTGTTCTTATATTTCTTAAAGATCATTTCAAAGTGATGTATGAATCTATTGAGGGAGATCATGAAGAACAATCATATTTGCTTCAGAAATGCAATCAAAAGATAGATAATGAAGACAATGAAGTTTTAGGGAAGGAATTTGAATTAGATGAATTATGGAAATCATTGAATAAAATGAAGAATGGAAAATCACCAGGAAGTGATGGGTTAACTGTGGAGTTTTACAAAAGATTTTGGAATGTTATTAAAAACGATTTTTCAGAGGTAATAAAATGTGTGCTAAAAGATGGAAATTTATCGTATTCGCAAAATTTAGGATTAATAAAACTATGCCCAAAAGATGGGAATTTGAAATTGGTTGAAAACTGGAGACCTATCACTTTATTAAATGTTGATTATAAAATTCTAACAAAATCAATTGCAAATCATTTGAAACTTGTATTAGGAAAAATTATATCAGAACAACATTGTGGCGTTCCAGGCAGATATATAATTCACTGTAATAATATAATAAGAGATATAATAAATTATGTGAGAGAGAATAACTTGAAAGCAAGGATGTTCAACATGGACTGGTCCAAAGCTTTTGATAGGGTAAACTTGCCCTTTCTTTTCAGAGTTAAGGAAAAGTTTGGATTTTCAGAGAAGTTTATTTCATGGCTTAAAATATTGTATAAGGAATGTCAGAGTATGATATGTGTCAATGGACTATTTACAGGTACCTTTAATATAAGAAGATCGGTTAGACAAGGTTGTCCCCTGTCAATGTTGTTGTATGTAATTTTCCAAGAGCCATTGTACTTAGCATTAAAAACCAATACTAAAATTATACCACCTGCGCTGCCAAATAATGTCGAAATTAAATTACAAGGATTTGCTGATGATACAACAGTAATTTTTGCAGACGATGATTCGTTAATAGAAATTCGGACTGAAATTAAAAGATTTGAAGCTGCGACTGCCTCATTATTAAATAAAGAAAAATCTGTCCTCATAGGTATTGGTGAAGGGGCAGGCAAAGGAGACTGGCAGTTAAATTGTTTTAAAGTTGTGGACTGTGTCAAAATTCTAGGAATTTACTTCAGCAACTCGTATTCAAAGACTTGTGAAATAAATTGGTCAATCATAGAGAAAAACATTGAAAAATCAGTTAACATGTTGTGTAAAAGGTATTTAACACTTTACCAGAAAGCCTTGATAATTAACTCATTGATATTGTCTAAGATATGGTATGTAGCTCACACACTTCCGTTAAGTAAAAAACAAGCCCAAAGAGTGAATGCAATTATTTTTAAATATATATGGTGTGGTATGTATCGTCCTATAAAGCGTAGCACCCTACATCTGTCAAAGTTAGAAGGAGGGTTGGGGATAATAAGTGTTGAAGAAAAGGCAAGATCAGTATTAAGTGTCACTTGTTTAAAAAATTTAATTAATGGAAATGGGTTAACAAGGTATTATTGTTCCGTAAGATTGAATGGTATGATACAGTTGGAAAATTTACCAGAAATAGCTTATTTTACTCCTGAATATTATTCAGAAGCAGTAAACTGTATTAGAAAAGCTTATCACGACAAAAGGTTCCCAAATATTAATAATAAAGGAATGTATTCAATCATTTGGATGAAGGAAACTGCAGTAGTGGAAAATAATTATCCCACACTTAAATGGAAAAATAGTTGGCGAAACATTAATAGTACATTCATCAAAGTAGAGGACAGAGAATTTGTATTTAGGTATATTCATGAGTCACTAGCAACAAAACAAAGGCTACATATGTTAAAATTAAAAGAAGATTCAAAGTGTAACCAATGTGGCGAAACCGAGTCTCAGATGCATATCTTTTACTTTTGTAGGGAAAAGAAAGATATTGTAAAATGGTTTAATTCTGTGCTAAGGAAATGTTGTAAACTAAATGTTTATAGCTTCTTGAAACTGTTATTCTATGATATAGAAGGAAAATCTAAAACTGATAAAAATACTGCAATTTTATTGATAACATGTTATTTGTATTGTTTATGGATGTGTAATAAGCACAGCAATAGCTGCAAAGATATAATGGTTTTCTTAAAAAATAAATTACAATCCCAAAGGATGTATATTAGGTGAAGATATACGGACAGTATATCAAAGTACATAACAAAAGAATTTCTAGACTATGTATTTTGATTTTGATTTATGTTGATTTATTTATTTTTGTAAACATGAATTAATATCTATTTTGTTATATTTTTGTGTTATTTTTGTAAATAGAATAATTACACAAAAAATGTAAATGAATAATATGTAATTGTATTTTTATAATAAAAGAAAAGAAAAATTAAAAAATCAAAAATAATGCTAAGAAACGACCCACTCACTCCCAACTGTTTGAGTTTGAAAACAAGGGCCTCATGAACAACACGGTCAAAGGAACACTAAAATCGAGGCCAATCATACGAACTTCCTGACCACAATCAAGGGATTTCTGTACAGAATTGGAGATTGTAAGAAGGGCATCACATAATCCAAGGCCTTTACGAAAACCAAATTGCAAACTAGGGAATAGATGATTATCTTCAGCAAACCTATTAAGACGTTTTGCCAGAAGACGTTCAAAACCTTTAGATAATATGGGAGTTATGGAAATTGGGCGATAGTCAGTGGGACTTGAGCTACCACAAACACATTTACATAGAGGAGTAACATTACCAATTCTCCAACTAGTGCTAAAAGCTCCTCTTCTTGCTAACTTGCGCAAAATAACGGATAACTTTGGAGCGAAGAAATCTGCAGTCTTCATAAAAAAAAAAAAAAAGGAAAAATACCAATTGGGTCTACACCTCCATAAGCATCAAGGTCCATCAACAGAGCTACAACTATTGAGCAGTACATCGAAAAAAAAACTTAGCGTGAAGTTTTTTTTTTTTTTTTTTTTTTTTTTTTTTTTTTTTTTTTTTTTTTTTTTTTTTTTAATATAAGTTAAGCTACAACCCAAGTAGGAAAAACATAATACTATATGCCCAAAGGCTCCAACAGGGAAACATAGACTAGTGAAGAAAGGAAACGAGGAATGGCACGTTACATACTTAAGAAGAAAATACAACACAATCAGGAACAAAATTTTTCTTATGAATATACAAACTGTTGAAATCTTTACAAACACGAAAATTAAAATATGTTTCACTATAAACTAGAAAAATAGTTGAGTCATTACAAAACAAGGTAGAAATGTGGAAAAACACTTTAAAAATGTGGAAGGAAAAAGCTACATTATAGAGAAAACCTAAATCATACGTAACTTACAATTCAAGCATCAACATGAAGCAATAAAAGTTAAACAAAGCTAGAAACCAAAACGAAATAAACGTTCCAGACGAGGGTCCAAAAGCTTGAAACAACGAAAATAGAAATGTCAAGGACGAAGGATTAAAACGATAACTTTATAAACTAAGAATATCTTTAAAACATGAGAAAGTGAAAACTAAAACGTTAAAAATATAAGAGTAAAGTTCCAGAAGAAAAATCAAATCGTTAGAAAAGTTGTAAACTTCGGGAATGTAAAACTGTAAGACAAAAGTTTACAAAGGATGAATATAGTTACAAATAATGGGGTATGGAATTAAACGCTAAAATCACTAAAATCAGCAACAAAAAAAGGGAAAACATCAGAAATATTAATAAAAAATAGGGTCAATACTTCAGAAAAATTAAAAAACTCGGCTCAATACTTCAGAAATATCAAAGCAATAATCTAAATTTCAGACAAATTTAAGTAGAAAGAACAAAATGTTATTAATTTGGCAAAGTCTGGATAAAATTGAGTGTTAAGTTCAAGAGTAAAAAAAATGCAGAAATGGCCAAAGGGCAAATACAAAATATTTGGAACAAATTGGCATGTACTGAAGGCGACATTAGACATGCCTGACAGTAAAACACTGGATCCCTCTCTCTGGTTACAGACCATTTTTCCTTTGTCTATATATATTTCGAATAGTCTGGCTTATTCTTTTCCCATTCTACTCTCTTCTCATACACCTGACAACACAGAATTTACCAAACAATGCTTATTCGTTGAAGAGATTAACTACTGCATTGTAATTGTTCAGTAGCTATTTTCCCCTTGGTAAGGGTAGAAGACTTAGTTATAGTAAGCAGCTCTTCTCGGAGAAGGCCACTCCAAAATCAAATCACTGTTCTCTAGTCAAGGGTAGTACCATAGCCTCTGTACCATGGTCTTCTAATGTTGTGGGGCGGAGTTCCCTTGGA
>NC_090729.1:133049999-133057499 GCF_036898095.1 Palaemon carinicauda
GTTTGCCTAACGCATTTTAGAAATGTGTTGAAAAGTAGGCAGAAACAAGCTTCAATGGATAGTTTCTTATTAAAGAGGCCAGGCAGTATTAGTAGGCCAAGACGAAGGTGAAAGTGAAGAAAAGAAACAGAAAAGAGGAAGTGATGATGAATGAGAAGGTGAAAGTAAAGAAAAGAAACAGAAAAAAGAAAGTGATGAAGAAGTAGAAGAAATTTAGAAAATATGAAAAACGTAAAGTTATAAAAAAGCAAAAAAAATAAAAATTCAATTTCAAGTTTTATGTTACCGTTAAGTGTTAAAGTAATTTTTCTTTCATTTTATAGTTTTCCATACGTAATGTTAAGTGTTAATTATTTCTGCCATTTTTTTATTTCGTAAAGTTTAAGTGTTAATGTGTTAAGTGTGTAAATTACTGTACGTAGTCTGTCACTTGTTACGTTTTCTTCCTTATGCCATCCTCCTCTGCCGCGACTTCGCTATCGGACATCGTCTCAATCAAAAGGTAAGTTTCAACTTTTTTGTTAATTAACTGTAACCTTTTTTTCAGGGTATCAATCCTTAATTTAGGTGTATGTACAGGTAACAGTACACCTTCACTGATCCAAATCCTTTACATACAGTACCGTAACTTTTATACAGTAGTAAAGAAAATGGACCATTTTCTTAGGGCTTGGAGGGGATAACTAGGCTATAACTACATCATTGAATGATCTCATGGTGGTTTCTGGAATGGATTAGGCTGTTTTTAACGGTTGGGTTAATTATTGAATGATAGAAATGGCTGCATTGCATGTTTATTACTACAGTTCAGCGTGTTTATGAAAGAAAAGGTGTCTTTTCGTAAGGCTTGGAACGGATTAGGCTATTTACATGTAAAACGCGACTCAGGATACGAAACCGTATCCTGAACGGATTACTTTCTTATCCTGAGGCATCACTGTATATATTATATATATATATATATATATTAATATGTATGTATATGTGTGTGTATATATATATATATATATATGGTATACATATAAGTATGTATATATATCTATGTATATGTTTATATATATATATATATATATATATATATATATATATATATATATATATATATACACTATGTTCTTGTACTTTCACTTTTATGTATGTATGTATGTATGTATGCATGTGGATAAATGATTACGTTTTATACCTGTTTTATGTAGCGCTATGCAGTAGTAATCATTAATTCATGGAGTCACATACACACACATTCCATTTTTAGTTTTACATGGAAAATTCCTAACACAAATGAAAGGAACGAAATATTTTTTTTGAATTTTTCTCTTTGAATTTGGAATATTATTGAAACGTCAGGGGGCCTATTTTTTCAGCCCAGCTCTTGGTACTTTGCGTTTAATTGATATACGGATCTGCGCCTTTGCATTGGAGAGTCTCTCTCTCTCTCTCTCTCTCTCTCTCTCTCTCTCTCCTCTCCTCTCTCGCTCTCTCTCTCTCTCTCCTTTCAATTTTCTGCTATGAAACTCCACGTCGATAGCTATTTTATGTTTTCCAACCTTTTTTGTACTGTCAAATAGCCCTGCGTCTGGATTTTATTTTTTATTTTGATATTCCCCAGTTTTCTAAAACTGCAAATATTGGGAGACTGGTTTTTTTTTTCACGAACTGCAGGGTCGTATATTCAAGGTATTATGTTTTCTGATAAATGTTTTTTTTTTCTATCGTAAATCCTAACTTCTATTTCCTTATGAAGAACTCTGAAATTTTTATTCGTCCTTGTAAGTAATTTTTTTTTGGTAATAAACAAGAATTTAAATAATCTTTGGAATATTTTTTTCTTTACTCCAAATAAAAATGTACTGAAATCTCTCTCTCTCTCTCTCTCTCTCTCTCTCTCTCTCTCTCTCTCTCTCTGTCTCTCTCTCTCTCTCTGTCTCTCTCTCTCTCTCTCTCTCTCTCTCTCTCTCTGTCTCTCTCTCTCTCTCTCTGTCTCTCTCTCTCTCTCTGTCTCTCTCTCTCTCTCTCTCTCTGTCTCTCATCTCTGTCTCTCTCTCTCTCTCTCTCTCTCTCTCTGTCTCTCTCTCTCTCTGTCTCTGTCTCTCTCTGTCTCTCTCTCTCTCTGTCTCTCTCTGTCTCTCTCTGTCTCTCTCTCTCTCTCTCTCTCTCTCTCTCTCTCTCTCTCTCTCTCTCTCTCTCTCTCTCTCTCTGTCTCTGTCTGTCTGTCTCTCTCTCTCTCTCTCTCTGGGATCATTTATAACAAAAATATTTTCACCAATAACCTGACTCATGCTTTCATTATCAATTCACTTCATCGTAACTCCCAGAGTGAACATTTACGCAATTCAACCTTACTCAATCTAACATGCATAGCACATTCCAATTTTCATTTGCGAAAATGACTTGGTTTTCATTATTTGGTCGCCTGCTCTCTCTCCCTTGAATAAGTAACAATCTCAGAATTGCTTTTCCAGTAAATAAGATGAAAAACTATATATTCAAAGTAGGTTTTGGCTTTAAATGCTTCATTTTATACATTCTGTTGGTTGCATTTGAGATATAGTCAAGTACGGTGACCTTTTTTATGATTTTATCATATTTTTTTTTACAATCATTAATCACTTATGCAGACTAACCTGACATTATCTATATGCAGTGGATGTAGTAACACGGTACACAACGTTATAGTGACTCTCTCTCTCTCTCTCTCTCTCTCTCTCTCTCTCTCTCTCTCTCTCTCTCTCTCTCTCTACTAGTCAGAGAACTGTAAAATATCCAGGGGATGCAACGTCAGCAACTTTCGAGGCTACGTAGGTTTAGCAACTCTGTAGGGGACACAGCATCAGCAAATCTCGAGGAGACACAGCGTCAGCAACTCATGAGGAGACACAGCTTCGAGGGGACAGAGCTTGTCTCGAGGGGACACAGCGTCAGCAACTCTCTAGGGGACATAGTGTCAGCAGCTGTCGAGGGGCACATTGACAGCAACTCTCCAGGTGACACAGCATCAGCAACTTTCTAGGGGAAACAGGATCAGCAACTCTCGAGGGGAAACAGCATCAGCAACTTTTGAGGTGACATAACTTCAGCAACCCTCGAGGGGACACAGCTTCAGCAAATCTCGAGGGATTCACAGTATCATCAACTCCCGAGGGGACACGTTGTCAACCACTTTCGAGGGACACAGCGTCATCCACTCTAGACGGGACACAGTGACAGCAACTCTCGAGGGGACACAGCATCAGCAACTCTCGAGGTGACACAGCTTCAACAATTCTCGAGGGGACACAGCATCCGCATCTTTTGAGGGTATACAATGTCAGCAACTCTTCAGGAGACAAAGGAGCAGCAACCTTTGAGGGAAACAGCGTTAGCAACTCTTGAGGGGACACGGTGTCGGCAATTCACTAGGGGACAGAGCATCAGTAACTCGAGGAGTCACAGCAACAGCAACTTTTGAAGGAACACAGCATCAGCAACATTTTAAGGGACACGGCATCAGCAACTCTCAAGGGGACACAGCTTCAGTATCTCTCGAGGGGACTCAGCATCAGGATCTGTCGAGGGGACACAGCATCAGTAATTCTCGAAGGTACACAGCAAAGTAATTCTCGAGGGGACACAGCATTAGCAACTCTCGAGGGGACTCATCATCAGAACTCTCAAGGGGATACAGCATCAGCAATCCTCAAGGGGACACAGCATCAACAACTCTTGAGGGGACACATCGTTGGTAATTCACTAGGGGACAGAGCATCAACAAATCGAGGGGTCAGAATCTGCAATTCTCTAGGGAACACAACATCAGCAACTTTGGAGGGAACACAGCCTCAGCAACTCTACAAGGGGACACAGTATCAGCAACACTTGAGGGAACACAGCGTCAGCAACTCTCAAGGGGACACAGCTTCAGCACCACTGGAGGAGACAAAGTATCAGCAACTTTCGAATGGACACAGCATCAGTAACTTTCGAGGGGACACAGCATCAGTATCTCTAGAGGGGACTCAGCATCAGGATCTCTTGAGGGGACACAGCATCAGTAATTCTCGAGGGGACACAGCATCAGAGCTCTCGAGGGGGACACAGCATCAGCAACCTTCAAGGGGACACAGCATCAGAAACCCTCAAGGGGACACAGCATCAGCAACCCTTGAGAGGTCACAGCATCAGCAACCCTCAAGGGGACAAAGCCACAGCAACTCTTGAGGGAACAGAGCATCAGCTACTCTTCGAGGGGACACAGCATCAGTAATTCTCTAGGGTTCACAGCATCAGCAACCCTCAAGGGGACACAGCATCAGTAATTCTCGAGGGGACACAGCATCAGGAACCCTCAAGGGGGACACAGCATCAAGAACCCTCAAGGGGACACAGCATCAGCAACCCTCAAGGGGACACGACATCAGCAACTCTTCGAGGAGACACATCATCAGTAATTCTCGAAGATACACATCATCAGCAGCTGTCGAGGGGATACAGGATCAGCAACCCCATAGGGGACACAGCATCAGCAACCCTCGAGGGGTCACAGCATCAGCAACTCTTCGAGGGGACACATCATCAGCAACTCTCCTGGGTACACATCATCAGCAACTATGTAGGGGACACGGCATCAGCAACTCTTCGAGGGGGCACCGCATCAGTAATTCTCAAGGGGACACAGCATCAGTAACCCTCAAGAGGACATAGCATCAGGAACCCTCAAGGGGACACAATATCAGTAACGCTCGAGGGGTCACAGCATCAGACACCCTCCAGGGAACAAAGCGACAGCAACTCTTGATGGGACACAGCATCAGCAACTCTTCGAGAGGACACATCATCAGTGATTCTCGAGGGTACACATCATCAGCCACTCTCAAGGGGTTACAGCATCAGCAACCCTGTTGGGGGGACAGCATCAGCAACCCTCGAGGGGTCACAGCATCAGTAACTCTTCGAGGGGACACAGCATCAGCAACTCTCGAGGCGATACAGCATCAGCAACCCTGTAGGGGACACAGCATCAGCAACCCTCTAAGGGTCACAGCATCAGCAACTCTTGAGGGGACACAGCATCAGCAACCCTCGAGGGGTCACAGCATTAGCTACTTTGAGGTGACACAATTTCAGCAACTCTCGAGCGGGCACAACATCAGTAACTCTTAAGAAGACACAGCGTCAGCAACTCTCGAGGCGAGACAGTGTCAGCAACTCTCGAGGCGATACAGCATCAGCAACCCTGTAGGGGACACAGCATCAACAACTCTCTAAGGGTCACAGCATCAGCAACTCTTGAGGGGAGACACAGCATCAGCAACCCTCGAGGGGTCACAGCATCAGCAACTTTGAGGTGACACAATTTCAGCAACTCTTGAGCGGGCACAACATCAGTAACTCTTAAGGAGACACAGCGTCAGCAACTCTCGAGGCGAGACAGTGTCAGCAACTCTCGAGGAGACTCGGCTTCAGCAACTCTCGAGGGGATGCAGCTTCAGCAACTCTCGAGGGGACGCAGCTTCAGTAACTCTGGAGGGGACGCAGCTTCAGCAACTCTCGAGGGGACGCAGCTTCAGCAACTCTCGAGGGGACGCAGCGTCAGCAACTCTCGAGGGGACGCAGCGTCAGAAGCTCTCGAAGGGACACTACGTCAGCAACTCTCGAGGGGACGCAGCGTCAGAAGCTCTCGAAAGGACACATTGACAGCAATTCTCGAGGGGACACAGCATCAACAACTCCTAAGGGGACACAGTGTCAGCAACTCTCGAGGGGACACAGCGTCAACAACTCCTAAGGGGACACAGCGTCAACAACTCCTAAGGGGACACAGCGTCAGCAATTCTCGATGGGACACATAATTTGCAATTCTCGAGGGGACACAGCATCAGCAACTCGAGGGAACACAGCATCAGCAACTCTCGTGCGACACAGCATCAGCAACTCTCGTGGGTGGTGTGCAGCATCAGCAAATCTTGGGTGGTTTGCTGCGTCAGCAACTATCAAGGTGAAACCAAGTTAGTAACTCTCGTTGGTTGGTAGGGTACAGCGTCAGCAATTCTTGAATGGATGCAGTGTCAGCAACTCTGAAGGGGAAGCTGCGTCAGCAACTCTCGTGGTTGGAGGTGCAGTGTCATTAACTCTCAAAATGATTCGGCGTCATCTACTCGCGTGGGTGAGGTGCAGCGTCAGCAACTCTCAAGGGGAAGCTGCATTAGCAACTCTCGTGGTTGGAGGTACAGTGTCATTAACCCCCGAAATGATACAGTGTCAGGTACTCTTGTGGGTGTGGTGCAGCGTCAGCAACTCTCGAGGGGAAGCTGCATTAGCAACTCTCGTGGTTGGAGGTGCAGTGTCATTAACTCTCAAAATGATTTGGTGTCATCTACTCGCGTGGGTGAGGTGCAGCGTCAGCAACTCTCAAGGGGAAGCTGCATTAGCAACTCTCGTGGTTGGAGGTACAGTGTCATTAACCCCCGAAATGATACAGTGTCAGGTACTCTTGTGGGTGTGGTGCAGCGTCAGCAACTCTCAAGGGGAAGCTGCATTAGCAACTCTCGTGGTTGGAGGTACAGTGTCATTAACTCTCAAAATGATTTGGTGTCATCTACTCGCGTGGGTGAGGTGCAGCGTCAGCAACTCTCAAGGGGAAGCTGCATTAGCAACTCTCGTGGTTGGAGGTGCAGTGTCATTAACTCTCAAAATGATTTGGTGTCATCTACTCGCGTGGGTGAGGTGCAGCGTCAGCAACTCTCAAGGGGAAGCTGCATTAGCAACTCTCGTGGTTGGAGGTACAGTGTCATTAACCCCCGAAATGATACAGTGTCAGGTACTCTTGTGGGTGTGGTGCAGCGTCAGCAACTCTCAAAGGGAAGCTGCATCAGCAACTCTTGTTTTTGGCGGTGCAGTGTCATTAACTCTCGAAATGATGCAGCGTCAGCTACTCTCGTGGGTGGGTTGCAGCGTCAGCTACTCTCGTGGGTGGGTTGCAGCGTCAGCTACTCTCGTGGGTGGAGTGCAGTGTCGGCAATTCTCGTGGGTGGAGGTGCAGTGTCGTTAACTCTTGAAATGATGCAGCGTCAGCAACTCTTAAGGGGAAGCTGCGTCAGCAACTCTCATGGTTGGAGGTGCAGTCATTAACTCGAAATGATGCAGCATCAGGTACTCTCGTGGGTGGGGTGCAGCGTCAGCAACTCTCAAGGGGAAGCTGTGTCGGCACCGTCTGCAACTCTCAAGGGGAATCTTCGTCAGCAATTCTCGTGGTTGGAGGTGCAGTGTCATTAACCCTCGAAATGATGCAGCGTCAGCTATTCACGTGGGTGGAGTTATGAAAGAAAAAAAAAGTTTCTTGTGTTCGTAAGATCGAAGTAAAATATTATTGACAGATTTAGCCTTGTGAAGGTATACATAGAAGCAGAGAGATATATGGTTCTTTTTTTTCACGATTTTCATAGCAAGCTTTTGAACTTTATTAGAGAGAAGAGAGAGAGAGAGAGAGAGAGAGAGAGAGAGAGAGAGAGAGAGAGAGAGAGA
>NC_090729.1:133062499-133072499 GCF_036898095.1 Palaemon carinicauda
AAAATGTCAAATTGACCTTGTAGGGAAACCTTGATTTATAATGGTGTATTGTTACAAAATTGTGATGATCTTGTATAATAATCAAGTGGCTTTGGAAAACTAATTTTAATTTTTAACGAATGAGTGGATGGTACTTGTATGATGACGTTTTTCTAACCTCTAAGTGTGCCTGCTTTACATGCTTTAGTAGATCTACTATAGGTATGCTCCTTATCTATATATTAATACGATAGCGTGTGTGTTATTTATTTTGTGTGTCACTCTTTAAAGAAAACTGAAATAATTTCATGGTATACCCGGTTGTCACGCTTTAAAGAAAACGGAAATAATTTCATGGTATAATCTTACAAATTCACATTAGAATTTGATTAATTAACCAAAGCACATCTTATATAGTTTTCCCAATTTTTTCTTTAGCACCTAACTTTTTTTTCAAGTATTAGACAAAAAAATCGAGTTATATCAATTTCCATAACCTAGATTATAAAATTAATCTCGGGCCTTTTCGTTTAACGACTAATCCGTTTTTATTGTAAAAGATTTCTCATAATTCTGATCACCTTTTGCTACAAATCTTCCTAAACATTACTCAATTTCCCGTCCGCCTATCATATTCAATAATCATTAATAAAGCTCAAGGACAGACTTTCGATAAGGTTGGGATCTACCTACCACAACCTTGCTTTACTCATGGACAACTTTATGTAGCCTTCTCAAGAGCAAGGTCTATGAACAGTGTAAGAGTGAAAATTTGTCCTCAGAATAATTCTACTCATTTTCAGAGAAGAGGAACTACCTTCACTAGAAATATTGTAGACAAAAAAGTTTTGTAAATTGTTTCATGTATAGCTCATTTTTTAAAATAAATATACAAGTCAACTCTTATCACATTTTATTCAAACATGTATAGGTTAGGAACAAGGTAATTAGTATTGAAAATATCATTTCGTGTAATTTACACGGGTTCCGCTAGTTTTTATAATTACCCTAACTATCAATAATAAGCATTAGAGAAATTTTTTGTTAATTAGGTTGGGGTTTCAAATGTCTTTTGACAAAATACCAACCATGTCCGACGCTTTTATCTTACTGGCGGAAAACAGTTGGAAACGGCAGCTGAAATGTATAGTAGTCACTGTACGACTGAGGTCCCCAGAGTTTAAGAAAAATCTTTAGGTTTTAGGTATTTTGCTGAACTACTTAGTGTTGACGGTCAACTATAAAATTACTATAATTGGTATTGATGCATTCCAAATGCTGCATATGCAATACACATATCTGATGGAGTAAATCCTGGTCCTCAGGAAACATCCATATCTTTAGGATATGCGAATTAATTGAGTAACGTAATCTTAATCCATTTAAAGCTATTTTGATACAAGAAAATATATTTATGCTAGTGTTCTGGACTTTTGACCCAACAGTTACAGGAATCGTGGATGCTAGGACACCGTTGTTGTAATGTACCCAGTGACTAGTCATTTCTTGCTCGAGGTTTTCGCCAACCTCCAGTCGATACTAGCGAGCGAAAGCGTTGTAGCATCACACTACGATCTCGAGGTTCGAGGAGCAAGTAGGAAAAAAGTGTAAATAAAACCGATCAGCTGACATCATCATGGCGCCCAGAAAATTTCTAACTGTTGCAGTAATATGTATTATCGATATATTACGTGAATTGAAGAATTCTACACCTACCACAGGATGAACAAAGTAGATTTTTATTATTTCTTGAAGGTTGTTGGGCTCAAGATTGCCAAGCAAGAGCACGTCCTATCTGCAGCAGCCATCTTCTGTGTTTACATCCGAAGTCATGCTCGCCGTTTGTGCTCGCTGCTTCCCGTCAGTTTGGGAAGCCAATTTCTCGAGCAACAAGCTCTCGTGTTTTCCATTTTGGACAGCAACGACTCGCTGCTAGCGAAAAAAAGCCGATTGTGATTCCAGCTTAAGAAATGTATGAATATCCAAAAATGAAGTTAATTAAAAAACAAAACAGTGATGATAACAACAACAGCAAATACTGCTGCGAAGAGTATTAATATATTAAAGAAGGGTGAAAGGTTGCACCAAAATAAATAATTTATTAATACAAAGCCTCGATATACGTGGCTGGTTTACTGGTAATTCTGTCTTTATTGTTGGTTCCTTTGAGTAATGAATTATCTGTAATAATCTGTGTGTACTACCTAACATCTATTTCTAAATTGGCAATTGCCTTTGAAATCAATTAATATCGTTCATCTGCCTCGTAATCCTGACTGACTAAGCTTTAAATTTCGCTGTATTTAAAATGTTTTGCTCGTGGCCGTATGAAAATTTAGTAAATTATTATTATTATTATTATTATTATTATTATTATTATTATTATTATTATTATTATCAACAACAACAAAAACAAATTATAATTACAATCATTATCACCATCTTCATCATCACCATCATCATCATGATAATCATAACAATAGTTATAATAATTTTCACCATCCTCATTTATTATTTTAGTTATTGATGTCAATTGCCCTCCTTGAATGTGACTACAAAATAAAGTGGGACAAATCAAATTGCCTTGAATTTCCAGAGTCCAATATGGAATAAAACTTTTTTTGTGAAAAGGAGTATAAGAATATACAGTAAAATAAAGAAAAAATTATTACGTTATTCTTACAGCTTGTTTGTTACAAAGTGTTTCTTGTCTTTTGAATTTCCCTCATTCTCTTCCTTTTGTTCTGGCATCCTTTTGCTGTTCAACTTCTTTAACCCCCCCCCCCCCCATCGTGCATGATTGAATAGTGAAAATTCCTAAATCCTATCAATCTATCTCTTCTTGTTTTCATTCACCTTTTACTCGTGGTTTTACTTTTTATATTTGTACATTTTTATGTGCATTTTCATCATGCTATTTGTACTTATTTTCCCATTATCCTCACAATCAATAGTTTTAGCATTATAATAACTATAGGCACTGTAGGCATTACTAAAGGCTCATAGCAGTGTTCCTTCAACCCGTCGATGCACCCACTGTGTGGCCATCTTCTTACCCTTTCCCACTGCCTTTCAAATTCCATTTTATTCATCCTCTTTTATTAACCTTTTTTTTTTATATATAACCCTTTCCCGGTTGCACCTCGGTTACGAATGACCTCCCCGGCCCCAGTGCTGGTCCATATGCCCCAAATTACAAAAATACATCTACTTCTTTCTTTAGCATTCATTCTTATCTATCACTGTCTTTTTATGTTAAGTACAATATCGCTATATATGACAATTTTAATGTTAGTTGGTTTATCTAATCGAGTTTTATATACTTGACATTCGAACTCAAAATTTCCTTCTTATCCAGTATTCTTTTTTCGAACTAATTATATTTAGTTATATAGATTTCACCTTTACTTTCACAATTAGTTTTTTCTGTATTTTTTCGCTGACTCGACAATTAAGATTGAATGTGGCTGCGACACCGGGATTTGCTCTGGGCCACCCTCGATTATAGAATACTTTCGTTTTCACTGATTAGTCTTGTCATATCTCGAATCTCTCCCATTATTGCAAAGAAATGTGTATTTATTCAACTATTAACTATTCATTTCCTTCCCTTCTTATCCTCTGCAACTTTTTGAACATTATTAAAAAAATATGACAACCGCCGGGAACGTAGTTATGTCATCGCCTGTTTATAGAAATTAATCTGTAAATCATTTTTCATTTTGATTATGTAAAGCCTTTTTTAACCATTGTTTTCACTTATGAAAACAGAAATGAATCTCACATTAAATTCAAAGAGGCATTTTTTCATCAGCGATAGAAACAATTTCCCTACAGCTTTAAGATATTTGCTTGAACTGATTAGTTCATATTATAGGTATAATTGAAGGAATATTGAAAGCAGCTGATTTTTTTGCAGTTTTGCTACTTGTATATTCAAGTACTTGAAATGAGCGTCTCTCTCTCTCTCTCTCTCTCTCTCTCTCTCTCTCTCTCTCTCTCTCTCTCTCTCTCTCTCTCTCATTACCTACTTTTTATTAGCATGTGTGTTGTGGTTTTTCTTTATCCATGTCTATTTGTTTGTTTATCTCAGGCAACATGTCTAAAAAAGATTATTGGCAGACCTCAAATTGAAAATGATTAATGGGCGAGTTATGACGAATATCAGAACTAGATTTCGTGGTGGATTATTATTTTTTCAAAGTATTAAACAACCGAAGTTCCTGAAGTCCCGGTATTCGAACATGGCAACGACCAGAACAGAATCTGCCGGCTTTAACTGTGCTTTTCAGAAACTGCTGTTGCATTGCAAACTTCTTGGATGGAATTCCCCGTTGAAGTTTGAGACGTTTCATTGATTACTTATTTCGAATATGTTCAACCGAAGTTTAATCCCGTATTGTATTGTCTGAGAAGAGAGGCGTGCCTTTTTTTGTTTATAAATACTTCTACTGTATTTTGATTTACATTGATATGATTATGTATTCTGGCATCCATTTCGACAATGGGTTGTGGTGGCCGATGTGGTAACGTCCCTGACTGGTGATCGCCAGACTGTGGTTCGAGTCCCGCTCAAACTCGTTAGTTTCTTTAATTGCTGCAATCTCATTATCCTTGTGAGCTAAGGATGGTGGTTTTGGGAGGGCCTCTAGGTCTATCTCCTGAGTCAGAGGCCTGGCCCTTCTTGGTCCTAGCTTGGGTAGAGAGGGCCTTTGGGCGCTATCATAGGGCATTGTCCTGCTCGATAGGGCATTGTCACTGTCCCTTGCCCCTGCCATTCATGAGCGGCCTTAAATGGTTATTGAGGCAATGAGGATTGAGGATCTTTTACCCGTAGATCCAGGACTTACAGACGAAGCTGAAGGACTCTTATTCATTGATATTAAAACAAAGGTCATCTTTATGGGGACCCTCTCCTTACAAAATCCTTTTCTTTTTTTTCCGTGAAAGTTGGGATGCCATCTCATCCGTTTCAGATTGAGGGATGAATTTATTGTTTCTGAATTCAGGTCTGAATGACAAAACTATTAAGGATTGATGGTGTTAGACAAGTCTCTCGTAACGGAAGAATCGTGGCCAGTGTCTTCCCTTTTAAAGTAACTTCAAATAATTGGTTTGTGTTTCGAAGGGGTGCGGGGTTGTGGGGGGTATTCCTGATGTCCTCCGTTGTCCTTCATGTCTTATTGATTGGCAAAGGATTAGAAGGAGGCTTTTCCTTTCCGCCAGGGGGAGGATCTTGACTGGATTTTTCCAGCTGGATAGTCAAGTGATCGGCGATTTAAGTTTGGCGAGTTTGTTGTATCAAGAGTTTTGATTCCCTGTCTATGTCCGACCTCGGATTGACTTTGTTTATTTCCTTGTGTTAGTATTTTTCTTATTAGCAAATAGATTTATTTGTTTACATGTTTTATAAGCTGTTTAGTTTTCTTTAATAAGATATCTCACTTGCAACTTCATCAATAGTTACCATTACTGAAAGAAGGAAGTGAGAAAATCGGCGTTTTATGAAAGCAGAAAATTATATTACGTTTTTGCGCATTGGCGAAAGATTTTTTTTTATTCCACGTTCTTAACAGCGTTTATGACTTTTATTGGTGTCCCAATAATTAAATGAATGAATCAATTACTATATTTTTTAACTCGATGCGCTTCTTCTTAGAATTTAATATCCGAGATATATATCCTTTTTGAAAGCAAGATACTTTTTATACTAGCTTAAGACGGGTTTAAAAGACAATCTTACTAGTTTAAATAAGGTTACATACTGCCAGGAGATGGTTTCGGGATTAAAGTTTGTGAATAGTTTGAAAAGGACATACACACAGACAGACACACACACTCATAGTCACACAAACACAGACAGACAGGCGATGGTTTCCGGATCAAAATTTTGTGAATAATCTGAAAAAAGTTTCAAAGTGGGTGTACAAATAATTAATGACCCCATGGAAGGTCCAACATGGAACCCAGTAGTGATGCATTGTGGTGAATGTTCAGGATCTGTGGTAGAGTTAGGAGGCTTTAAGACCCTTTGGAAGTTCCCATCTGGAGTTTGGAACTTTCTTCTAGAGTCTTAAACTATGTAGAATGGAGAGTGACCGGATTTTTTTTTTTTTCAGGATATTCGAAAGCTAAATGTCGTATTGTATTTCAGAAGCTTTTCCCCAGAATTTAGGCTTTAAGACCCTTTGGAAGTTCCCATCTGGAGTTTGGAACTTTCTTCTAGAGTCTTAAACTATGTAGAATGGAGAGTGACCGGATTTTTTTTTTCAGGATATTCGAAAGCTAAATGTCGTATTGTATTTCAGAAGCTTTTCCCCAGAATTTAGGCTTTAAGACCCTTTGGAAGTTCCCATCTGGAGTTTGGAACTTTCTTCTAGAGTCTTAAACTATGTAGAATGGAGAGTGACCGGATTTTATTTTTCAGGATATTCGAAAGCTAAATGTCGTATTGTATTTCAGAAGCTTTTCCCCAGAATTTAGGCTTTAAGACCCTTTGGAAGTTCCCATCTGGAGTTTGGAACTTTCTTCTAGAGTCTTAAACTATGTAGAATGGAGAGTGACCGGATTTTTTTTTCAGGATATTCGAAAGCTAAATGTCGTATTGTATTTCAGAAGCTTTTCCCCAGAATTTAGGCTTTAAGACCCTTTGGAAGTTCCCATCTGGAGTTTGGAACTTTCTTCTAGAGTCTTAAACTATGTAGAATGGAGAGTGACCGGATTTTATTTTTCAGGATATTCGAAAGCTAAATGTCGTATTGTATTTCAGAAGCTTTTCCCCAGAATTTAGGCTTTAAGACCCTTTGGAAGTTCCCATCTGGAGTTTGGAACTTTCTTCTAGAGTCTTAAACTATGTAGAATGGAGAGTGACCGGATTTTATTTTTCAGGATATTCGAAAGCTAAATGTCGTATTGTATTTCAGAAGCTTTTCCCCAGAATTTAGGCTTTAAGACCCTTTGGAAGTTCCCATCTGGAGTTTGGAACTTTCTTCTAGAGTTTTAAACTATGTAGAATGGAGAGTGACCGTATTTTATTTTTCAGGATATTCGAAAGCTAAATGTCGTATTGTATTTCAGAAGCTTTTCCCCAGAATTTAGGCTTTAAGACCCTTTGGAAGTTCCCATCTGGAGTTTGGAACTTTCTTCTAGAGTCTTAAACTATGTAGAATGGAGAGTGACCGGATTTTTTTTTCAGGATATTCGAAAGCTAAATGTCGTATTGTATTTCAGAAGCTTTTCCCCAGAATTTAGGCTTTAAGACCCTTTGGAAGTTCCCATCTGGAGTTTGGAACTTTCTTCTAGAGTTTTAAACTATGTAGAATGGAGAGTGACCGGATTTTATTTTTCAGGATATTCGAAAGCTAAATGTCGTATTGTATTTCAGAAGCTTTTCCCCAGAATTTAGGCTTTAAGACCCTTTGGAAGTTCCCATCTGGAGTTTGGAACTTTCTTCTAGAGTCTTAAACTATGTAGAATGGAGAGTGACCGGATTTTATTTTTCAGGATATTCGAAAGCTAAATGTCGTATTGTATTTCAGAAGCTTTTCCCCAGAATTTAGGCTTTAAGACCCTTTGGAAGTTCCCATCTGGAGTTTGGAACTTTCTTCTAGAGTTTTAAACTATGTAGAATGGAGAGTGACCGGATTTTATTTTTCAGGATATTCGAAAGCTAAATGTCGTATTGTATTTCAGAAGCTTTTCCCCAGAATTTAGGCTTTAAGACCCTTTGGAAGTTCCCATCTGGAGTTTGGAACTTTCTTCTAGAGTTTTAAACTATGTAGAATGGAGAGTGACCGGATTTTTTTTTTCAGGATATTCGAAAGCTAAATTGCGTATTGTATTTCAGAAGCTTTTCCCCAGAATTTAGGCTTTAAGACCCTTTGGAAGTTCCCATCTGGAGTTTGGAACTTTCTTCTAGAGTCTTAAACTATGTAGAATGGAGAGTGACCGGATTTTATTTTTCAGGATATTCGAAAGCTAAATGTCGTATTGTATTTCAGAAGCTTTTCCCCAGAATTTAGGCTTTAAGACCCTTTGGAAGTTCCCATCTGGAGTTTGGAACTTTCTTCTAGAGTTTTAAACTATGTAGAATGGAGAGTGACCGTATTTTATTTTTCAGGATATTCGAAAGCTAAATGTCGTATTGTATTTCAGAAGCTTTTCCCCAGAATTTAGGCTTTAAGACCCTTTGGAAGTTCCCATCTGGAGTTTGGAACTTTCTTCTAGAGTCTTAAACTATGTAGAATGGAGAGTGACCGGATTTTTTTTTCAGGATATTCGAAAGCTAAATGTCGTATTGTATTTCAGAAGCTTTTCCCCAGAATTTAGGCTTTAAGACCCTTTGGAAGTTCCCATCTGGAGTTTGGAACTTTCTTCTAGAGTTTTAAACTATGTAGAATGGAGAGTGACCGTATTTTATTTTTCAGGATATTCGAAAGCTAAATGTCGTATTGTATTTCAGAAGCTTTTCCCCAGAATTTAGGCTTTAAGACCCTTTGGAAGTTCCCATCTGGAGTTTGGAACTTTCTTCTAGAGTCTTAAACTATGTAGAATGGAGAGTGACCGGATTTTATTTTTCAGGATATTCGAAAGCTAAATGTCGTATTGTATTTCAGAAGCTTTTCCCCAGAATTTAGGCTTTAAGACCCTTTGGAAGTTCCCATCTGGAGTTTGGAACTTTCTTCTAGAGTTTTAAACTATGTAGAATGGAGAGTGACCGGATTTTTTTTTTCAGGATATTCGAAAGCTAAATTGCGTATTGTATTTCAGAAGCTTTTCCCCAGAATTTAGGCTTTAAGACCCTTTGGAAGTTCCCATCTGGAGTTTGGAACTTTCTTCTAGAGTTTTAAACTATGTAGAATGGAGAGTGACCGGATTTTTTTTTTCAGGATATTCGAAAGCTAAATGTCGTATTGTATTTCAGAAGCTTTTCCCCAGAATTTAGGCTTTAAGACCCTTTGGAAGTTCCCATCTGGAGTTTGGAACTTTCTTCTAGAGTTTTAAACTATGTAGAATGGAGAGTGACCGGATTTTTTTTTCAGGATATTCGAAAGCTAAATGTCGTATTGTATTTCAGAAGCTTTTCCCCAGAATTTAGGCTTTAAGACCCTTTGGAAGTTCCCATCTGGAGTTTGGAACTTTCTTCTAGAGTCTTAAACTATGTAGAATGGAGAGTGACCGGATTTTTTTTTTCAGGATATTCGAAAGCTAAATGTCGTATTGTATTTCAGAAGCTTTTCCCCAGAATTTAGGCTTTAAGACCCTTTGGAAGTTCCCATCTGGAGTTTGGAACTTTCTTCTAGAGTTTTAAACTATGTAGAATGGAGAGTGACCGGATTTTTTTTTCAGGATATTCGAAAGCTAAATGTCGTATTGTATTTCAGAAGCTTTTCCCCAGAATTTAGGCTTTAAGACCCTTTGGAAGTTCCCATCTGGAGTTTGGAACTTTCTTCTAGAGTCTTAAACTATGTAGAATGGAGAGTGACCGGATTTTTTTTTTCAGGATATTCGAAAGCTAAATGTCGTATTGTATTTCAGAAGCTTTTCCCCAGAATTTAGGCTTTAAGACCCTTTGGAAGTTCCCATCTGGAGTTTGGAACTTTCTTCTAGAGTCTTAAACTATGTAGAATGTAGAGTGACCGGATTTTTTTTTTTTTACAGGATATTCGAAAGCTAAATTGCGTATTGTATTTCAGAAGCTTTTCCCCAGAATTTAGGAAAGTAACAAAATGCATAGGGACAAGTAAGTGGTAAATGAATTTGGAAGTAAGTGGTAAATGAATTTGGAAATGCCGGAGTGTTTTATTTGATAGTGATAAGAAATTTGCGAGACTGGTATAGGTTTGAATTTGGTCCCAAGTGAAATAAATAGGGAAATGGATGGGAACAGATATAAGGTTATAGTAGAAAGTGTTATTCAACAAATTTTTAGTAAGAGTTGATAATAGATATGAATCATTTGATTTTCATCAGTCAATGGGGAGTGAGAAACTATGAAATAAGAGCTATAGTCCAAAGAGGT
>NC_090729.1:133074999-133114999 GCF_036898095.1 Palaemon carinicauda
CCAGGTATCACTGAAGGGTCAGAAGATTTCATTATTATTATTATTATTATTATTATTGTTATTAGCCAAGCTACAACCCTAGTTGGAAAAGCAAGATGCTATAAGCCCAAGGGCTCCAACAGGGAAAAATAGCCCAGTGAGGAAAGGAAATAAGGAAATAAATAAATGAGAATAAATTAACAATATATCATTCTAAAAACAGCAACAGCGTCAAAACAGACATCTCCTATATAAACTATTAACAACTTCAAAAACAGATATGTACAGTATTGATCGTTTCTATTTTCTTGCGGTAGCTTTAAAAAAATTAATTCCTGGTTTCCAGCTTCCGAAAGTGTTATTCTTTCATATATCAGTAATGTTTATATATATATATATATATATATATATATATATATATATATATATATATATATATATATATATATATATATATATATATATATATATATCTTTAGGTCACTGGATTTATAAAGCTAGAGTAAACAATTTCTCATACAGAAGGGAAATGGGTTTTAAGAACCATGGTATTTTTTTTATTATTTTTTATGTAATTTCCATTCGGATTAGACGAAATGGCTCCGAATCCACTTCAGAACATCAGCTTGAAGTGAGTGAGGCTAATGAGACGGACTTCAGTTTTTATACTTAATTTTTCCTTTTCTATAAATAGGTGCCTTTTTCCCTATATCTGCCTATTCTAGATTGTTTTGTATATAAAAAATAACCAATTCTCTCCTATTTATTTATGTTTTCTTGAAAAGGTCGAGTATTTATTTTGATGTTACTATGCTTAAAATAAGAAGTAGTTTTGGAAAGAAGTGAAGAGAGTAAGGAAGGCTGGCGCAGGAATTGAAGAGACAGTGAAAGATGGAAATGGAAGGTGGTTAAAAGGAGAGGAGGCAAGGAAAAGATGGGCGGAATATTTTGAAAGTTTGCTAAATGTTGAGGATAATAGGGAGGCAGATATAATTGCTGTTCCAGGTGTTGAGGTGCCAGTGATGGGAGATGAGAATGAGAGAGAGATTACAATAGAGGAAGTGAGGAGAGCACTAGATGAAACGAGAGTAGGAAAAGCATCTGGTATGGATGGTGTGAAAGCTGAGATGTTGAAGGAAGGGGGTGTGACTGTACTTGAATGGTTGGTGAGATTGTTTAATATGTGTTTTGTGTTGTCAATGGTACCAGTAGGTTGGGTTTGTGCATGTATTGTACCACTATATAAGGGTAAGGGAGATGTGCATGAGTGTTGTAATTCAAGAGGTATTAGTTTGTTGAGTGTAGTTGGAAAAGTGTATGGTAGAGTAATGATTAATAGGATTAAGGATAAAACAGAGAATGCAATCTTGGAAGTACAGGGTGGTTTTAGAAGAGGTATGGGTTGTATGAATCAGATTTTTACAGTTAGGCATATATGCGAGAAATATTCAGCAAAAGGTAAGGAGGTGTATGTTGCGTTTATGGATCTGGAGAAAGCATATGATAGAGTTGATAGGGAAGCAATGTGGAATGTGATGAGGTTATATGGAGTTGGTGGAAGGTTGTTGCAAGCAGTGAAAAGTTTCTACAAATGTAGTAAAGCATGTTTAGAATAGGAAATGAAGTGAGAGATTGGTTTCCGGTGAGAGTGGGACTGAGACAGGGATGTGTGATGTCGCCATGGTTGTTTAATTTGTATGTTGATGGAGTGGTGAGAGAGGTGAATGCTCGAGTGCTTGGACGAGGATTAAAACTGGTAGGCGAGAATGATCATGAATGGGAGGTAAATCAGTTGTTGTTTGCGGATGATACTACTGGTAGCAGACACAGAAGAGAAGCTTGACCGACTAGTGACAGAATTTGGAAGGGTGTGTGAGAGAAGGAAGTTGAGAGTTAATGTGGGTAAGAGTAAGGTTATGAGATGTACAAGAAGGGAAGGTGGTGCAAGGTTGAATGTCATGTTGAATGGAGAGTTACTTGAGGAGGTGGATCAGTTTAAGTACTTGGGGTCTGTTGTTGCAGCAAATGGTGGAGTGGAAGCAGATGTACGTCAGAGAGTGAATGAAGGTTGCAAAGTGTTGGGGGTAGTTAAGGGAGTAGTAAAAAATAGAGGGTTGGGCATGAATGTAAAGAGAGTTCTATATGAGAAAGTGATTGTACCAATTGTGATGTATGGATCGGAGTTGTGGGGAATGAAAGTGATTGAGAGACAGAAATTGAATGTGTTTGAGATGAAGTGTCTAAGGAGTATGGCTGGTGTATCTCGAATAGATAGGGTTAGGAACGAAGTGGTGAGCGTGAGAACGGGTGTAAGAAATGAGTTAGCGGCTAGAGTGGATATGAATGTGTTGAGGTGGTTTGGCCATGTTGAGAGAATGGAAAATGGCTGTCTGTTAAAGAAGGTGATGAATGCAAGAGTTGATGGGAAAAGTACAAGAGGAAGGCTAAGGTTTGGGTGGATGGATGGTGTGAAGAAAGCTCTGGGTGATAGGAGGATAGGTGTGAGAGAGGCAAGAGAGCGTGCTAGAAATAGGAATGAATGGCGAGCGATTGTGACGCAGTTCCGGTAGGCCCTGCTGCTTCCTCCGGTGCCTTAGGTGACCGCGGAGGTAGCAGCAGTAGGGGATTCAGCATTATGAAGCTTCATCTGTGGTGGATAATGTGGGAGGTTCGGCTGTGGCACCCTAGCAGTACCAGCTGAACTCGGCTGAGTCCTTGGTTAGGCTGGAGGAACGTAGAGAGTAGAGGTCCCCTTTTTTGTTTTGTTTCATTGTTGATGTCGGCTACCACCCAAAATTGGGGGAAGTGCCTTTGGTATATGTATGTATGTATGCTTAAATATTTTCTTTTTCTTTATTTACTTTCCTCACTAGGCTATTTTCCCTGTTCCCCTGGGCTTATAGCATCCTGCTTTTCCAACTAGGGTTGTAGCTTAGCATTTAATAATAATAATAATAATAATAATAATAATAATAATTGATAAAATTCTTTCGAGTACATTTAAATGTACGTAAATAAGATATAATTACATAGTAGATTAGTATTGATATAGAAAAGGATTCCAAAGCTGTCTAGGTAGAGGATAAGTAATCCTTCAACCACCGCCACCTCTTCAGCAGCTCTGACTAATTTTGCTCGTGTTTGTTTTTGTGTAAGTGCGCGAATGTACAAATATATACAATAACAACAATAGCCAATGAAGCCATTTGTATTCCACTGCAGGACAAAACCCTCAGACATGTCCTTATTCATGTCGGGGGTTTAGCCAATTTTCATCACCACGCTGACCACTGGCCAATTTTCATCACCATGCTGGCCACTGCGGATTGATGATTTTGGGAGACTTTAGTCTGATGGTTCACAGAAAACCATCCTAATATAGGTGGCTCTGACTAGTACAGCTTTGCTGATCATGGCGATACACAAATCCTTTCACCACATTAAGGGTATCCCCACTCAAAATGGGACTGTGTGTGTGTAGATATTTGGCCTTTTTGGATACAGTCTCTACTACTGTACTTAGCAGCCCATTTGCCTTAAAATTTAAATGGGAAGTAATCTACTAATCCATAAACTCTTTTTTTAGACATTTATGCAATTAAAGATTTTGTTTAGCATCATTATGCAATGTTTCCAATAAAAACGGTTGTATTATGCTTCTTAAAGATCGCTATTTTTCAAATGCTAGATTGGCTGCCAAAAAAAAATTTTCAGCTTTCAGATATTCATAGATTGCAACATTTCCTAATACGTAACTGTAAAAAGATTTCCCAATTTATTCAGCTTTAAACGGATGCGCCGTGTCAGTCTTAATTTAGACCCTAAGCCACTTGCCCCTTATTTATATATATATATATATTTTTTTTTTTTTTTTTTTTTTTTTTTTTTTTACATTCCTTTTCAGTGAGCTATGCCGTTTCACCGTCTGTGATTGTGACCAAGAATGGTTAGCATTGACAGTTGAACTAATACTTTAAACATATACAGTAATATCTTTGCTACATTGCTAAATCAATCTTTACCATAGGACCTTTATCGCTTGATAGTTATCGAGGCCAAATGACAAAATTGGAGATAGTTATCACAGGGTATAGATAAGGGGATTATTTTGTTGGATTTAAATGCTGATCTGAATAATATCGGGATTTGGGAAACGAAAATAGCTGTAATTAGCGAGTCGTTGTCTTTCGGGTGTTGGAGGATTTCCTTCCCAAAGGATCCGTATACGAACCATTGTCTGGCTTGATATAGTTAGATTATTATATTTTGTAGTCTTTCTTATACCTTAAGTAGGCTACTATGTAGAAAGATTTTCTCGTTTGTTTTAAAATCAACCAAGATATTTTCGTTAACTGGAATAATAAAGGGATGAGACATATATTGTATAAAAATCTGAGTAACGCTACTTATTCATGGAAGTATGCTTCACAATGTTTTTTTTTTTTTTTTTTTTTTTTTTTTTTTTTTTTTTTTTGAGATTGTAAAATCGAAGGTTAAGGGAAATGAAATACAATGGTTCAAATGCCTTATTTTTGAATCCAGCTAATGAATATCTTGTCTTGGCTTCACATAAATATCAAATAGTTCCAGGTAGGAATGGTCAAGTGAAGGTGTTTCATGCTGCCGCTCGGTAGAGATTTCTTTTCTGGAGGGTTAGTGAGAAGCTAGGAACTAATATTGACGGTCTAAGACGAGCAACGGAGGGAAAGGCCATTCATTTTAAAAATAAGGAGAATGTTTGATAGATATTTGATTAAAGAATGAAACAAAGGATCACAAATATTAAATAATGAAATACGAGAACACAAATGTCGAAGAATAAAAGCCTAAAGAATGAAAGAAAGGAGCACAAATGTTAAAGAATAAATACCTAACAAGGCATGTCAAGGGATAGAGGAAGAAGCTCAGAAAATAAAGAGCTAGAGAAAATATTTAGAAATCCAAGGGTATCGCTGTGTGATTTAGTGATTAAAAGGACACTCAAACATTTATTTTCGAGATATATTAATATTTGGTTTTTCCCTTTCCCACTTACTGCATCAGTTGTAGAAATTGTGGTTTAACTGCTACCTTGATAGGCTGAGGAGCTGGTATGGATGGCTATTGCTCGAACACTCCGAACTAGTGCTGCACCGATAGCATGTATTTTTCGCTCGTTAGGCGCCCTTCTACCTGGAGTAATTCACCCGGCCCGAAGGCCCACATACACCACATAGCTGGGCTAATTCGAGCACTTTGTCACTGTAAAATGGGACTTTTATCATACAGAGTTAAGCCTATTCGAATCAAGATTATAAGTACGCTGTGGATGAAATTGATAATAATTCAGTTTGGCCTCCAGGCAGTGTAATTTCTCAAGATAAAGCTACTGGCACTTAGATAGCCATTTATAACTTGCAGTCGGTATTAGCATGGGGGAATAATTTTGTTCTTATGGCATCTACAAATGTATTTTTTCCTACAAATTAGAGGAGAATACATTTTGGGAAAATAGGTATATCATAGTTTTATGACAAAATTTCGGAAAATTGCTTACGTTCTGTGACTGAAAAGCTTATTTTTCATAGGATTTGTAAATAAAACAAATTTCTGATAGCTTTTGCCAGGATATAATAGCGTACTCATTTACCTGTCTAATTTATTTTTGATACGAAATGATAGATTCTGATTGTATTCAAGGTGCTATGAAGTCATCAGTATTTATTGTATCCACCACTGGTTTTCTATTATGCAATGGTGATACTTAGATTTCGTTACTTATCAAACTGCCTGGTGGTAGAGTCCTTGCCTGGTGATTACCAGTCTGGTGTTCGAGTCCGGCTCAAACTCATTAGTCCCTTTAGTTGTTGCAACCTCACCATCCTTGTGAGCTAAAGATGGGGAGTTTGGGGGAGCCTATAAGTCTATCGGCTGAGTCATCAGCAGCCATTGCCTGGTCCTCCTTGGTCCTAGCTTGGGTGGAGAGGGGCTTGGATGTTAATCGTATGGATAAATGGTCAGTCTCTTGGGCATTGTCCTGGTTGATAGGGCAATGTCACTGTCCCTTGCTTCTGCCATTCATGGGTGACCTTTAAACCTTTAAACAACAGCTACTTTATTCTACTGTTGCTATTTTTTACAGAATCAACTAATAATGAATACAGTTAGAAATATTTGCTAGAACATCAACGGTTATCTAATAATATTTAGGCATTGATACAATATCTTGCAGGCTGTATCAAGAATACTCGTTTAACTTCTCCCCACACCCCTTAAAACAGAAATGACTTCCTTGTTTCCTCAGTGTCGGAGAGGCCGGGGCAATAGGTGGTGAAGAGGAGACTCTCCTCCCTCCCCCCCCCCCCTGACTTCCCTGGAGTATCTACTTGGCCCCACCTATGAAAAAGAAGTAATTGAAATATATATATATATATATATATATATATATATATATATATATATATATTTATATATATATATATATATATATATATATATATATATATATATATATATATATATATGCGTGTGGGGGGGGGGGGGCGGTTGGGGGTGTGTGTATGAGTGTTGTGTATTTTCAGTGGATAATTGAGACATCAAATGGTAATAAAGAATTTGAATATGGCAACTCAATTTGTAAATTTAATATGCTTTTGCTAACAAAGACAGCCCTTTACTGTCTTTGATTCGCCAAGGTTGGAGAATGGTCCGCCCATTTCATAGTAATAGTAAGAAGAGCAACAACTTGTCTGTTTTGTCATTGGAACACTAGAGACATGAAGAAAGATTTCCCTTGAGTGTCTGCGTTCTTTTGATTCTAACTGTATCTGATGACTATATTCGAAGAGGATGGCTGTGTTTAAGGAGAATGTCTTATTTTGAAAGAGTATGGCTATCTTTAATGATGACAACTATATATAATGACTATATTTAATGATGACTATCTGTAAAGAGACTAGCTATCTTTAAGGACGATGGGTAGTCTTGAAGAGGGTGTCTGTATAGGAATTGTTGGAGGTAAATTGTTTTTGATTATGGTAGATGAACTTACGTACAACTGGATTGATGGGTGGAAAATTAATAGTATTAATAAACGCCATAGAATAAAGTTTGGCATCACAATTGATAATGATAAAACACTAATGGAATAAGTTAGGTGAGGCCTCGGTATGCAATGATTAAACGCCATTATTAGCGGATGTATGGACATCCCAAAACAATGGAAAAGCGTTTTTGAATAGTAATAATAATAATGCTCTTAAGATTAAGATCTGAAGATGCACATCAATTTATATCATAAGCGAACGGCATTTGAGTAATATAACTGAATTTAAAGGCACATTATTCGAATAAGATGGAGGACACACGGCTATAATAAGAAAGGTGGGCCCCTTTGTTGTATAATACTTGATGGGCGGCCGTAGAATAGGAAAGGATTGGTAGATGGATCTGGTCACCAATTCCAGTTATTATCTTCCATTGGTAATTCCCCCTCCCTCCACCCACTTACCTTTCCAGCTTCCGAGGCTATGTCTCTCCCTTATCCCATCTTCGTATTAGGCTTATCCTAGGAGGATTTGGAGGTCTTTCGAATCTTAAAGGTGGGTTTTTGTTAGGAGTCTTATGTCCTTCTACAATATCATTAGCTAACTTAGTGTCACACTTCTCAGATGCAACGCAGATTAATCAGTAACAACAACAACAACTCACTATTCATTATTATTACTGTCAGTTTTTCGATTCGTTCAGTATACTGTCTGCTCCGTCTCCCGTAAAAAATAATAAAAAAAGTAAGATTGAGACAATTGATATCAGTGTTCAATATTCACGCCAACGAAGTTGGGAGGAGGTTATGTTTTCGCTCCTGTTTGTCCGTGTGTTTGTGCGTGAACAACTTCCTAGCCACAATTTTAATCCTAGTGCAGTGAAACTTTCAGGGATTAATTGTTATGTTGAGACGTGGAAGTGATTCAATTTTGTAAATCCTAGATAGGTCAAGGTCAAGGTCAAAGAAAAGGTCGAGAAATAAGCTGTGTCATAACTTTACTCTTAGAGTAGTGAAACTTTTAACTTTAAACTGTACCAGATGCCGTGCTTATGCATAATTACTATAAGCATTGATAAGTGATGGAGGAGAGTGATGGAAATGGAGGTACAGGGAACGAGAAGGAGAGGGAGACCAAAGCGAAGGTGGATGGACTGTATCAAGGATGACCTTCGATCAAAGGGATTAACCGGTGATGAAGTGTGGGACAGAGGTAGAGGGAGAACGCTGGCCAGAAACATAAAAGTTGGAAAAGATGCAGACAAAGAAGAAAAAGTGACTGAAAAGACTTGAAAACTGGTATTTCGGGTTACTTTGCCTGTTAATGAAAATTTCATTAAGATCCCATAGTCTTAATCGTGGACTTCTACCGAGTGACAGAGACGATATTCCTTCTTAATTACCACGACGGATACTTTTCCGTAACGCAGATTTTAAAATGTCAAACCCTTGCCCTGTATATGTTAAGGAATTAAAAGGTGATTTGAGATTTTGTTTACTAAGTTCTTGAAGTAAAGTTCTTTTTCGATCAGAAATAGTTTTCAATGGAAACATGTTTTTTTTATCTATCTCGTACCGACTTTTTATATACTTATATTATTTTTTTTCTATATATCTGATGATAAAAGGAGTTGATGTTCTTCCTCTCTTTTTGTATGCTCCTCTTCTTCTCTTAAAGTCTCTATAAGACTACAAATCGATTCCTACATTCAATTGCATGTATATGCATACATACATACAAACATTCATTCATTAATTTCTGAATATAGCACGAAAAATTACAAATCCACGAAACCTACTATTTCTTTAAAAAAAAAAAATCAGAAAAATCACAAGAAAATTTATTGTGGTTTTAAAATTTAAAAAAAATGTCACCTCTACTGAAAGATACAAAAGTTTCAATTCTGGTATACGTGCCATGACCCCCCCCCCCCTCTTCCCAATCCTGTGTGATTGGTATAATGTCTGCTTTGACATTTTAGTCATTCTTTACTGGAAATTATACATATTACCTGTCCTGATTTTAAGTTACTTTATGAAGTTGACGTTAATATGTCCTCTTATATGTCGGTTTCATCTTGTCACTATTTCTCTTGCCATCTCACAACTGTATAAAAGAATTTGTTGTTTTTATGAATAGAACTTATCTGGCAGTTATATATATATAGCCGAGTCTCTGACTGCGGCAGAATTTAATCGAAAATCGCGGCAACCGCCTTGTGGTGGTTGTGTGGTTAGATGGTTAAGAACTCTTACAGGGTGGTACTTGGAATCATTCCCATTTTCTGTTCCTCAGATTATCTCTGCCGGCCGGATCGACAACATCGTTGGTCCGCCTTAAAGAGTTTTTCGGATCGCTTTCCCTTCATCGCCTTTTTGGACTTCGTTTTTGGTGAAATACACTGTGTTGGGATTTGGCAATCGTGTTGTTTTTGTTTTTTGTCTTTTTTTCCTTTATTATCATGAGTGAGAAAATTCATTATCGTGTTTGTGCGAATGATATTTGCAAGGTGAGGTTGCCGAAACTTTCGGTTGACCCTCACACTATCTGTATGGGTTGCAGGGGGTTTGAATGTGCTTTAGATAATAAGTGCAAGGAATGCGAGGTTTTAAGTGATAATGATTGGTTAGCTATGCAGCGCTATGTGCGCAAACTCGAGATTGATAGAGTTAGAAGAGCTAAATCAAAGTCAAAGTCTGCTAGTGAGCCTAGCTTAGATTTATCTATTGACCCTTTGCTTGTAACCCCTTTGGAAGGTATTCCTTCCCCAAATGTAGTGACTCCTGCCCCTTCTACAGGACCTGTGCCTACGGATGACCCTGGGTATGCTCAATTAGCTGCTGAATTGGAGGCCATTAAAGCACAGTTGGAGGCCTTTAAAGGTAAGGGTGTTGGTGAAATTAGTGCTTGTGAAAGTGCAGTGGTCTAGACCTTTACCAAGCTCCCAGGACCAAGGGAGAAGGTACGTCGAAAGCCGAAAGGGGGTGAGAGGTGCTTATCCTCGGTCAGTCGTCGCCTCAGACAGTCCTGTTGCGATCTCCCAGGCTGCTCTTGACCGCCGTAGGAAAGGCGTGTCGGATACGTTTGTGTCTTCGCCTGATCGTTCTCCCAGACGTAATTGGCGTTACGAATCAAGACCAATGAAGAGAGGGTGGAACCGGGACGTGCAGTCTCGCTCTCCCTCTCCCGGTTCGAGTAGCAGAGACCCTGATCCTTCGGAAGACGATTTCGATGTTCCTGTTAAAAGGGCGAAACAGAGAGTCCTTAGCCCAGTTAATCCTGCTAGACTCCCTGCTTCTTCTGCCAGCGCTCCCAGTCAAGCCGTACGACAACTGCCGTCTTCGGCACCGCGAGAGCCAGCGGAGGTTGCTAAAGCTTTCATGGTTGTTATGCAGGAACAACTTTCATCGTTAGTTAAAGCTTTCAGCCACCCTTCTCAGTCCGTCAGACGTAAGGACGTCTCTTTGCCTGTTAAGAGGTCTTCTAAGAGAGATTTTAGTATCTCTCCCAAGAAACCTCTGCGCACTTCGTCGGCCGTACGACAACGTACACCCTCTTCATCGGCACGCTGCCAGGAATTTCCTTCCCCCCCCTCCCGCCGCCAGGACGATACTGCCTCTCGTTCTCGGCGCCGTGATGATTCCGTTTCCCTTTCGAAACGTCTGGACGTTACTGCCTCGTTTCTTAGGAAACAGGATGAATGCAGTCTGCATTTTCAAGGCGACGGCAGCCTGCATCTTCAGGACGCTTCCGTTTCTCGTCATCGTGACGATACTGCCTCTCGTCATTGTGACGATACCGCTGCTCGTCATCGTGACGATACCGCCTCTCGCCGACTGGATGTTAGCGGCGCTCGGCGCCAGGATTCAAACAGCTCTCGCTGCCAGACTGCTGGCAGCCCAACTCTTCGGGATGTTATCCTTGAGCAGGACCTCGAAGATATTTCGGAAGAGGAAGAAAAACCTGCCGACTCTTCTACCGATTACAAGGTTCTTTCTCGCTCTCTTTTGGAACTTTATGGGGAGGAATTTCAACCTTCGGCCCCTCGTTCTCCTCAGTCTCAATTTACCAGGAAGTGGATGATTGGATGAAGGAACGGAGACAAGCTGTCAAGACCACCTTTTCTTTTCCACCGTCCCGGCTCGCTTCCAAGGCCGGTATGTGGTATGAGACAGGGGAACCTTTGGGGTTAGGAGTGCCTTCCTCCTCCCAAGGTGACTTCTCGGCTCTTGTGGACTCGGCAAGAAGGCATGCTTTAAACTCTGCCAAGGTGATGTGGTCCATGTCGGAGCTTGATCACCTCATCAATGGAATTTTCAGGGTTTTCGAGGTTTTCAGCTTCCTGGACTGGTCTCTCGGGACTCTGGCCAGGAAGTCTGAACTCCTGGAGGACACGAAGGACCTGACGAGTATCATGTCCTGCATGGACAAAGCTCTAAGGGATGGAGCTAATGAATTGGCTTCCCTTTTCTCAGCAGGGGTCTTAAAGAAGAGGGCCCTTTTGTGCTCCTTCACCTCTAGATCTGTGACTGTTGCCCAGAAGTCGGAGCTGCTTTACGCCCCTTTTTCTCGTCATCTTTTTCCTGAAGCTTTGGTCAGAGATATCTCCCTTTCTCTGGCTCAGAAGGCTACTCAGGACCTTTTGTCTCGGTCGGCTAGAAAGACCTTACCTGTTGCTCCTGCTCCTCTGAAGGAGGAGGAGAAGAAGTTTCAACAGCCCTTTCGGGGCAGGATCTCCTCGAGAGCGGATTTTAGGGGAGAAGACAAGAGTCAGGGCCAAGGACCAGCAGGGGTGCGTTTAGGCCCCGGTCCAAAAAATGAGATGGAAGTCCTCCAGACACCAGTAGGGGCAAGACTGTCTCTTTTTTGGCAGTCTTGGGAAAGGAGAGGGGCGGACACCTGGTCCCTCTCAGTCGTCAAGGAAGGTTACAAGATCCCCTTTTTAAAGAAACCACCTCTCTCAGACTCTCCCCTGGCCTTAGTGGCTCAGTACACCGACGCCGGGAAACGAGAGGCTCTTCTGGAGCTAGTCGACCAGATGTTGGTCAAGGGAGCAATAGAGCCAGTTCAAGACCTCGCCTCACCAGGCTTTTACAATCGCCTGTTTCTGGTTCCCAAGAACTCGGGTGGATGGAGACCAGTCCTAGATGTCAGCTCTCTGAACGCCTTCGTGGAGAAAACAAAGTTCTCCATGGAGACGACTCAGTCAGTGCTGGCTGCAGTTCGTCCAGGAGACTGGATGGTTTCTCTCGACCTGCAGGACGCTTATTTTCATGTCCCCATTCATCCGTCTTCGAGGAGATATCTGAGGTTTGTGTTCCAGGGCAAGTGCTTCCAGTTCAGGGCACTTTGCTTCGGTCTCAGCACAGCTCCCCAAGTCTTCACCAGACTTATGGCGAATGTGGCAGGCTGGTTACACCAGGAGGGGATAAGGGTCTCCTTCTATCTAGACGACTGGCTGATCCGGTCACAGTCGAAAGAGAAATGTCTGGAGAACCTAATGAAAACTTATACGATCACTCAGGACCTGGGACTCATCGTCAACTGGGGGAAGTCTCAGACCAAGCCGAATCAGACTATTCTCTATTTGGGGATAGTTCTGAATTCAGTTTTTTTTCAGGCTTCTCCCTCCCAGGAGAGGCAGACCAGGTGCCTGGACAAAGTCAAAGACTTTTTGAGGAAGCAGGAATGCTCAGCGAAGGAGTGGATGAGTCTGCTGGGAACTCTATCCTCCCTGGAGCAGTTTGTCCCTTTGGGGAGACTGCACCTAAGGTCTCTGCAACACTTCCTCGCAAAGGTTTGGAACAGAAAGATCCAGGAGGACACTTTTTCTTTTCCCATTCCGACAGAGATCAAGGATCTTTTAATGTGGTGGCTGGACCCAGCTCTGTTGGGAAAAGGGATCTCCTTGTTCAAGAAGAACCCCGACCTAGTGTTATTCTCAGACGCGTCCGAGTCAGGCTTGGGAGCAACACTAGGGAACAAAGAGGTCTCAGGTATTTGGGAAGGGAGTCAGGTCAGTTGGCATATCAACAGGAAGGAATTGATGGCCATTTTGTTAGGGCTCAAGGCCTTCAAAACCTCGGTCTCGGGAAAGACTGTGGAGATCAATTCCGACAACACCACAGCTCTCGCGTACATAAGAAAGCAAGGGGGAACTCACTCCCTCTCCCTGTTCTCAACTGCGAGAGAGCTTCTCCTCTGGGCGAACGAGAACGAGACCCAGCTGTTGACAAGGTTTGTTCAAGGGCAGAGAAACATCAGGGCAGACATGCTCAGCAGGAGGGGACAGGTCCTTCCTACAGAGTGGACTCTCAACCCGCATGTCTGTCGGAGCCTCTGGAAGTTGTGGGGCAGACCAGTAATAGACCTTTTCGCCTTCGATCTAAACAAGAGGATCCCCAACTACTGCTCCCTAGTCCCGGACGAGGAAGCTGTTGCAGTGGACGCCTTCTTGATGGATTGGACGGGGCTGGACATGTATGCCTTTCCCCCGTTCAAGATCAGCAATCTGGTTGTCAGGAAGTTCGCTCTCCTCGATTCGGGATGAATGACCCTAGTGGCTCCATTCTGGCCTGCGAGGGAATGGTTCACCGAAGTGGTAGGGTTACTGATGGACTTTCCAAGAAGACTCCCGGCAAGTCCAGATCTTCTCAGACAACCCCACTTCGAGAGATTTCACCAAAACCCCCTCGCTCTCAATCTGACTGCCTTCAGACTGTCGAGAAGCTCGTTAGATCTCGAGGCTTTTCGGCACAAGCGGCGAAAGCTATTGCCAGGGCAAGGAGGATCTCTTCACAAAGAGTCTACCAGTCAAAGTGGGAGACCTTTAGAGCTTGGTGCAGGAGGCGCAAGGTTTCCTCGTCCTCTACCTCTCTGAGCCAGATTGCAGACTTTCTTTTGTACCTCAGGCAGGATGCTAAGCTGGCTGTATCTACCATTAAAGGATACAGGAGCATGCTCTCAACCGTCTTTAGGCATAGAGGCTTAGAGTTATCTCAGAATAAGGACTTGCAGGACCTCATTAGGTCTTTTGAGACAACGAAGCAGGTGCACTTAAGACCCCCTTCTTGGAACCTGGATGTGGTGCTTAAGTTTTTGTGCTCCAGGAAGTTTGAGCCTATCTCGCAAGCTTCTCTGCGAGATGTGACTAAGAAAACCCTCTTCCTTTTGTCTCTAGCGACTGCCAGGAGGATCAGCGAGGTCCAGGCAATCGAGAAGCGTGTAGGCTTCACCCTAAATGGAGCGGTTTGTTCCTTGAGGTTCGACTTTCTCGCCAATAATGAGAACCCTTCGAAACCCTGGCCTAGGACTTTTGAAGTCCCTAACCTCACAAATCTAGTAGGTCAGGAACAGGAAAGCCTCCTCTGCCCGGTTAGGGCTCTCAAGGCTTATTTGGCCCACACTAAGAGCGTGAGGGGTGCTTCCAACTCCTTATGGTGTTCAGTGAAGGATCCTCAAAAACCCCTGTCAAAGAACGCTTTGTCCTTTTTCCTGAGGGAAACTATTAGGGAAGCCCACCTCTTTTGTGAGGAAGAAAACTTCGCCCTGTTAAAAGTACGGGCTCACGAAGTAAGGGCCATTGCTGCTTCGCTGGCATACCGGAAAAATATGTCAGTTAAGCAGATCATGGACGCAACGTTCTGGAGGAGCAACTCTGTCTTCGCTTCTCATTACCTCAGAGAGGTAAGAGTGGACTATGACAAGTGTTATACCTTGGGCCCATACGTAGCTGCGGCTTCTGTATTAGGCAAAGGAGTTACTACCCCTACTCAACCTTAGTTTATGTACTTGTATATGGGTTTGTGTTTTTTTTTTTTTATGGTTGTCTGAGGTCCTCGTCCTGTGGTACGGTTCCCTCAGTCCAGATAGATAGTTTATATCTATTTCTGCAAGGTTAGATGGTTAGCTTTAGTAAGGTTGCAGGTTTTTTATATGGGAAGGTAGTTTTCTGAAGTCTAGTCAAGTTGTTGGTCCTACCCCTTTGACAGACTCGATTGAGTTGTTTGCAGCGTAGCAGGTCTACTCCTGGCTGAACACTCCTAAGGGAAAGCGACTCTAGAGGCAGTTACCTTTGAAGTCAGCTACCTTAGCAGGTAAGGAATCAAGGTGTTTGTTCTTCTACAACTCTTTTGTTGTTTCCCCAACTATGTTTTTTCTGTCTGTTTCCCTCCTCCAAATGTGTGAATCAGCTATATATATATATAACTGCCAGGTAAGTTCTATTCATAAAAATGGAGTTTTTATGATAAAACAAAGTTTTATGAATACTTACATGGCAGTTATATATATATTTTAAAGCCCACCCACCTCCCCTCAGGAGACAGGTCGGGCAAAGATAATCTGAGGAACAGAAAATGGGAATGATTCCAACTGCCACCCTGTAAGGGTTGTTAACCATCTAACCACTCAACCACCACAAGGCGGTTGCCGCGATTTTCGATTAAATTCTGCCGCAGTCAGAGACTCAGCTATATATATATATATAACTGCCAGGTAAGTATTCATAAAACTTTGTTTTATCATAAAAACTCCATTTTATGTGGACGGTTATGGCAGGGAGTTTTGCGAAATGATTTTTAAGTGAAGGGCAATCAACCCCTTTTACCCACCCGCCAGTTTATAGGCTAATGAGGTAATACTCTATTGGAATGCGGGTGTACTGTACAGTATACATTCCCCGAAACTTCTGGTGTTTAGTCGTATATTCGTGATCATATTTATCTTATTAATCAGTTTGAAGACAAATGTCTTATATGCGGCAAATGTAGAGAATAAACTAAATATATGAGGAAACAAACAGCTGCAGGAAATTTTGTGAATTTGGCTACTCTAGCACCTCATTAAACAAGACACTACAATTGAGCCATATATCAACAGTCTTTAAAACATTACAGTGCGCTTTACGATGTTCTTATACAATATACAATACCTGATATTTTGGGGCACGCTCTTATCACTCCCCAAAAGAGATTAGTTCACTAAACTGACGACTTGGCTCCACAAGGCACTGGAAGAGTGGGAAGACCTTGGCCTACATGGCTGAAGACTATAAAGTGTGAAGTAGATGACGAATGGAGAAGTATTGATTTAAAAGCTCAAGATAGAGACGACTGGCGAAATCCAACCGAGGCCCTTTGCGTTAATAGACGTAGATGATGATGATGATTACTATGCGAATGTATTTCAGTGTTGTATAAAATTCTCCAACGTATTATGATTGTATAAGAATGTAGTATTTTTTTTTCTTTTTTTTTTCCCAGTCTCTCCCTGTGACTTATGATGCGAGGATTCCAGTGTTGTATAGAATTCTCCAACGTATTATGATTGTATAAGAATGTAGTATTTTTTTTTTCTTTTTTTTTTCCCAGTCTCTCCCTGTGACTTATGATGCGAGGATTCCAATGTTATTTACCAGTAACAGTCTATTGTATTTCAAACCGCCTTTTCATTGTCAATCCGGTATCCATAGATTATTTCGTGTTATGTTGTTCAGGTTTGTAAATTTTCTGTCAATTTTTAGTAAACTTTGTATTGCTTTCCATATTTCTTAATAATTGAAACAGATTTTGGTCTACTCTTGATTATTATTATTATTATTATTATTATTATTATTATTATCATTATCATTGTTATTATTGGTGCTGTTGTTGTTGCATTACATGTCTTTTTGTTGTCCTTTCCTCAAAATTTCTTTTTTTATGACGATTTATAACAAATTTAACCTTGACAATTGGATGAATATAAAATCAATTTTTATTTCAATATTAATTTTTATCTTGTTTTGCATTATTCGAAAAATTAACGCGGTTCATAATTACTATGGACATTCGTATTCCCACTTGAGTAACTTATTAAAGTTCGTCTGTCTACAATTTCCTTATTTATATCGGGATGATTATTCAGTGTGTTGTTTAGTTTCAATTTGTCATTATTTTTAGATAAGTATAAAAGCATAGCTGACCCATGCTTTTATTATTAATATTATCATTATTGTTATTATTATTATTATTATTATTATTATTATTATTATTATTATTATTATTATTATTATTATTATTATTATTACAAGCGAAGCTATAAGCCTAATGGAAAATGCAAGGGCTCCAACAGGGAAAGATAGCTCAGTGAGGAAAGGAAACATGTTAATTGAAAAAACAAGAGAATTAATAAACAATCAAAATAAAATATACTAAGAACAGTAACATTAATTTAGATCTTTCATATATAAACTATAAAACTTTAATATCCTAGAAATAAGATAGAACAGCCTGCCTGAGTGTACCCTGAAGCAAGAGAACTCTAATTCAAGATAGTGGAAGGCCATGGTACAGGGGCTTTGACACTACCCAACATTAGAAAACAATGGTTTGATTTTGGTGTGACTTTCTCCTAGAGGAGCTGCTTACCATAGCCAAAGAGTCCAGTCCTTTGTCCAGTCTCTAGCGGTAGTATCTCAACGACGGGGGAGAGGGGGGGGGGGGGCTGGTGCCCAACCTATTACCTAAAACCTTCATTATATGTAATTTTGTTTGTTTTTTTTACTTATTAAATGGTGACTTGAATCATTCAATTGTAGTCGTTTTAGGTTAATTTTAGAAGGAAGACACCTATATTTCCTGTCTTGCTCTCGAAATTCGAGGAAAAGTTTAATTTATAAAAGAAAATGACAAAATAACGTGGAATCTGATAAAACCTATTAATCAAAACTATGAAAATATATATGGCAGTGCACCCAGCGCCTTGCAATTGTAGAAAAAAATGCACAATTTTAAATATGATATGACTTACAGTATATTTAATCCATGGGCTGATGTAAAAGCTTCGATAACATCTTTCAGATCCCTTACATGGCGGCAAGGGAAGAACTTCATATTGAGGGAAGTAATCTAAAATGTTTACTGATATTGAAGAAAAAATGCACAATTTTGAATATGATATGACGTGCGCTTTGTTATTCATGGGCAAATGTATTAGCTTCAATAACCTCTTTCATATCCCTCGCACGAGGGCAAGAGAAGCACTTTATTTCGAGGGAAGTAATCTAAAATGTTTGCTTTTCTTTTGTTTTTAGTACCTTTTTTAGTTTTTTTTTTTTTTACCGTTACCCTGGAAGCTTTGAAGAGCTGTTCCACTCATTCGATTTTCGGCGCCCTTTGTAGAGCTTCTTTGTAGTTTGAAGTATAAAAACACTTACCCTAATCAAGTTGATTACGTTGGTAATGAAATTTCTGTTTAACCCTAACGGGAAAAGTGATGCTCGAGGGCTATGATTTTTTAAGTCTTGAGAATTTCATATTTTCCTTTTTAGTTGCCAGAACTTTCACGCATGCGCACTTAAGCGGCTGCGCACATACGCACATATATATATATATTTATATATATATATATATATATATATATATATATATATATATATATACTGTATATATATATATATACATATATATATATATACTGTATATATATATATATATATATATATATATATACATACATACATACAAACAGTATATACATTCATATATATGTATATATATATGTATATATATATATATATATATACATTGTGTGTGTAAATGTATATATGTATACATATATATATATATATATATATATATATATATATATATATATACATTCGCGTGTGAGAGAAAGTATATGTTTAAATATAAATATATAATTGTATATGCCCATTTAAGTAGATACATTGTATATACACACACACACACTATATATATATATATATATATATATATATATATATATACTGTATATATATATATATATATATATATATATATATATATATATATACTGTATATATATATATATATATATATATATATATATATATATATACTGTATATATATATATATATATATATATATATATATATATATATATATATATATATATATACTGTATATATATATATATATATATATATATATATATATATATATATATATATATACTGTATATATATAGTATAAATGTGAAATGGATGACAGACTAGTAACTTATTTTTAAAAGTTTTCTTATTAATTGTGCCGACGTTTTAGGATGGTCTCCTCTTATAGCCTGGAGAATATAAGTAAAATAACAAAATTCATAATCGAATATGAAAGTCTATTTTTTCACCATATATTATCAAATCCCTAAAACATTTCTGTTGGATTCTTTTATTAACTAAATAACGAAAAAATAAATAAATAGATTAAAAAAGAAACATTTCCTCCAGGTGCACCTTAGCTGTGGATGGTCTACCCAACCCCAGTGTTTGTCCATATGGCCCCATGTTCATACATCCATCCATCCATCCATAGAAAAAGCTCTTAATATTTTACAAGGCTTCTATTGACTGGTAAAGCTTCATCATTTCCCAGCTCATACTTTGTTCGTTGTTCCAGATATTCAAACTTTTTTTTATTATCAAGTTTCTTTACGTTTTTAAATAATTTTTATCGACTTCATTTTCCTTTTTTGTATTGTAAAACTTTATAATGGCTGACGTGTACTAAATGTTTAGAACCTTTTGGATTTTTCAATTATTTAAACTTATGGTAGTGTAATACTATGTTGAACAATTCATCACCAGACTTCTGACCACATATAAAGTACAAGAGAGAGAGAGAGAGAGAGAGAGAGAGAGAGAGAGAGAGAGAGAGAGAGAGAGAGAGAGAGAGAGAGAGAGAGAGAGAGAGAGAGAGAGAGAATGAATGAATGTCAGCACGTACTGTTTCTACCTTTTCAGATCGACTTCTTCGCCGGAAATCGGTTTCTAAGGTGTTTCCGGGGGCCATATATCAAAATCTAAAACTTAATCCCTTCTAGGCCATTGTCCAGAAGTCTGTTAATTACCTCTGGGACCTAATTAAGGTGGGCTTTAGTTATAATCATCTGGCTAAAGTTCTGATATGGAGAATTAGACCCTGTCACACTAATGATATATTACTCGAGGGGCGAAATGAGTACCGTTATTATTGTGTGAGATGGGCATCAATGGTCCTCTTCGAGCTCTGTTGGAGAATTGAGAAAACGTTGACGTAATTTCTCTATTTTACCCATTTTATAACTTAAATAACTATTTCATCTCGTATTTTGTGTAAGAATAGCTCGCATGCACATGCGCAAAGGGATGGCTAGAAAGAACATCAAGTCAACATTCATTGCAACACTCACCTGACAAATAGTTCTTTCCTCTACAACTTACATTTATAATGAATTTTGTTTTAACCAAATAATGATCAAATATACATCCATCAGCTTTCTCTTCCATATGCATGATATCAATAGCAATTAGCAAACCCATTTCCTTATCTAAGCTCTCTAAAGTATAGTTATTAGTTTCCTTCTTTGGGAACTATGGATATATATATATATATATATATATATATATATATATATATATATATATATATATATATATATATATCTCATCATCATCATCATCACCATCATCATCATCTACTCCCGCGCCCATTAATGCAAAGGGCCTCAGTTAAATTTTGCCAGTCGTTTCTAGAACTTTTAGATCAATAATTTTTTCATTTATTATCTCCTACTTCACGCTTCATAGTCCTCAGCCATGTAGGTTTGGGTATTCCAATTATTCTAGTTCCTTTTGGAGCCCAGTTGAAAGTTTGGTGAAGAGCATGTCCAAACCCTCTCCATCTACCTTTTACCATGATTTCATACACATATGGCACTCTAGTAATCTCTCTTATAGTTTCATTTCTAATCCTTTCCTGCCTTTTAACTCCCAATATTCTTCTGAGAGCTTTGTTCTCAAATCCCAGTATTCTTCTGAGGGCTTTGTTCTCAAATCCCAATATTCTTCAGAGGGCTTTGTTCTCAAGTGAAGGCTTTGTTCTCAAAGAGGTCTTTGTTCTCAAAGAGGTCTTTGTTCTCAAAGAGGTCTTTGTTCTCAAAGATAGGGCTTTGTTCTCAAATGAGAAAAAAAATACTGCCGTTTCTAGTCCATTGCAAGACAAGGTCCTCAGGCAAGACCTTATTCTTGTCTGGGATTTGTCCAGTTTTCATTACCACGTTGGCTAATTGCGATTTGGTGATGGTGTGAGATTTTTGCTTGATCTCTCACAGTAAACCAACCCAGTATGGGTGTCCCTGACTGGTACAACTTCGCTGATCATGGCGATATACTAACTCTTTCACCACGTTAAAGTTTACCTACTCAGATGGGGATATATATATATATATATATATATATATATATATATATATATATAGATATATAATATATATATATATATATATATATATATATATATACATATTATATATATATATATATATATATATGTATATATATATGTATATATATATATATATATATATATATATATATATATATATATTATATATCTATATCTCTATACATACATACATATGTGTGTGTGTGTGTGTGTGTGTGTGCTTATCAATAGATAGATATTATGTGTGCTTGTAAACGCTCGTTATACAGAGTTACTGTCGCAGTCCATAATATGAACAAATTATACAGATCTATTTGATACAAGGGAATAGACTTCTTTTCTAATGTCCTCATCTTCAATGACCAACGACTTCGACGAGTGATTGTTGTTCTGTCGCGAACGACTTATCAAATGGAATTATAAATGGGATTAATCCTTCCGGTGCAATTATGTTCGTAATTGAATGCAAACCAATTACGCTCTTTCCTGCTCGGTTCATTTTCGTATTATTAGATTTTCCTTTGATCGTCTTGTCATTTACCTTGAATTGTCATCTTATTAATTGCTGATCTTTAATGATGCCAGACGCTAATTGTTTGATCTTTAAGGTATACGCTAATGGCAGCTGTTGCCATTGTTTATTTATTTATTTATTTCTTATTTTATGGTTGCCGTTTGCTACAAGTATTTGTTTACCATTTCGATTTTTTTTTCTGAAATTATTTTGAATTTGATATTTTGTTTAATCAAAACATTTGTTTAAGGGTAAAAGTTATTTGTAATTTGAAAACTGATTTAATAAAATCATTTATTGAAGGCCCGACAATTTTTTTAATCTAAAAATTATTAGTAATTTGATCATTTATTTAATCAAAACATTTATTGGAGGCCCGACTCATTTTTTTTTACTCCAGAATTATCTGTAATTGGTAAAATTATTTTTAATATGATATTTTGTTCAATAGAAACGTTTATTGGAGGCCCAACACACTATTTTAATCCGCAAAATTATTTTAATTTTTATTATTTGTTTATTAGACACATTTTTTGAAGGGGTGACATTTTTTTTATACGTAAAATTATTTTTGATTTTATAATTTGTTTAATAGAAACATTTTTGAAGGGGTGACACATTTCTTAATCTGTAAAATTATATTTAATTTGATAATTTGTTGAATAGAATCATTTATTGAAGATCCGGGTCACTTAATTTGATATACATCAGTAAGAACGCATGTCCTTCTGTCAGACCTTTCATTTATAAGTCTCATTTCCAAGGCATTTTTTCGACGAGTTTAATGTCACGTGAATTTTGTATAATACATTTCTCTTCTCACAATGGCTGCAGAGTTTTCTAGTTGGAAATATGCGAGGTTTTAAACTGTTATTAACCGGTTATGTTCGCTGGAAATTTATGTATTTTTCATGTTCTCATTATATCTTTTAATATTTTCTGTTTAGATTTATTTATTTGAATTTTATTTGTCTCGTGACTTTTTCAGTTCTCTTTCCTAGTTTATTTGTATTTACTCATATTACGTATTATTTCAATTAATGGGTTACTTTTCTTTGCCTTTGTAGCTTTTCAAACTTTTATTTTTCATTGTTTTTATTCATCTTTTCTTTATTTTCGGTTATGTTTTACCTCTTAATCTTTCATTACCATTCCTTCCTTTGCTATTCCCTTTTTTCCTGCGTATTGTATCTCCCATTTTCCATCATTTCCATCGTTCCTAACTCATATTAAAATCGTCTTTTAATGTAGACCTATCATTTTTTTTTCTGTTTATTCCTTTCCTTTCGTCACTGGGCTATTTTTCATTGTTGGAGCCCTTGGGCTTATAGCATCTTGATTTTCCAACTAGTGTTGTAGCTTGCCTTGTAATAATAGTAATAATAATAATAATCATGATGATAATAATAATAATAAAAATAATAATAATAATAATAATAATAATAATGATGATAATCATATTAGTAATATTGATATTATTGACCAACAACAACAACAACAACAACAACCCTTTCCATCGATATGATGAAAAGACGATAACGGGCATCAAGGCAGATTGATGCTTCTGCATTAAAGATGAAAACATCATGAGGATTCAAAAGGCGGCTTCAGCTGGTACACCTGAAATATTAATGTGTGACCCCGAATGGGTTTCAGAACGCGTTGGCCTTTTTGGTGTGACCACACTTCCCTTTCCTCGTCCAGATTCGTTTGCAGATTTGTAATACATTTCATTTTTATTTACGTCGCGTTTTACTCTTATTTTTCTTTATTTATTCCATTTTTTTCTTGTTTTTCTTGTTTTTCTTTTTTTTTCTTTTCAATTCTACTGTATTTCATTTTACTTACTTTTACTTTCCTCGTCCATATTCGTTTTCTGACTTGTACTACTTTATATTTTCATTTACCCTGTGTTCCACCTTACTCCTTTTTATTTTTTTCCTATTTTTTTTCTTGTTTACTTATTTTTTTTTATTCTGTCATTAATTTTACTTACTTTTACTTTCCTCGTTCAGATACGTTTTCTGACTTGTATTACTTTTTATATTCATTTACGTTGTTGTACTTCACTTTTCTTTACTTATTTTTTCCTATTTTTTTCCTTTTTTATTTGTTAATTTTCTTTATTCTACTTAGTTTTGTCTTGTGTTTACATATTTTTCTTAATCCTTCCTTTGATTTTTCTTCTTTATCCTCTCATCTCTTATTGCTCTCATCTTCCATGGGTGCATTGCAATTGCGAGCTTTGCCCCTACTTTTGCGCTTTAAAAGGAATGCCATTGTGCGCATCCTTCAATTAATATTGCGCGCATTCCGAAGAAAACGTTAGTTATATATTTTTCCCACAAATCTTAACCTTTATATGTATATTAATTTCAGTGGTTATTCAAGTAATTTCATACGTATTTACCTTGTGTTTATTTCGTTTGCCAGGCTTTTTCATGTCATTACCTAATAGTTGGTTCAACTAATTTTATGCCAGCTTAATTCAATTTCATCATCATCATCATCTCCTACGCCTATTAACGCAAAGGGACTCTGTGAAATTTCTTCAGTCGTCTCTTATCTTTAGCTTTTCAATCAATACTTCTCCATTTATCATCGCCCACTTCCCTCGTCATAGTCCTCAGCCATGTAGGCCTGGGTCTTCCAATTCTTCTAGTGCGTGTGGAGCCCAGTTGAAAGTTTGGTGAACTAATCTCTCTATTCCTTACCATGATCCCATCCACATATGACACTCAAGTAATCTCTCCAATAGTTTCATTTCTAATTTAGGTTTTTTTCATTACCGTACCAAGTTTCATTTTACTGTATATAAAACGTTTAATCAGAAGAATGCTTATTATATGATACGTTTATGAATATGTGAAACTGTGTCTGTTCGTGCTGAATATCTAAAACCAATAGTCTTCAAGTCTTGAAATCGATCACCTTTCTGCATCTTCGAATAATTAGTCTTTTCTCTTTCTCTACTTCTTAGAACTACAGGTGTGGCAATTAGGCCTACTTGCAATTTTTTTTTTTTTTTTAAAGAGCGCAGGAACAGATATGTGGTGTGATTAGAACTGTTCATTGTAATGAGCATGGAATAATTCATGGCCTTTAGTAGTTCGACGTGATTCAACTGACGCTGGGGATGCCCGTAGAATTGAAGGATATAATACCTCCGTAATGCAACACATTGTAATTCGCTTCGAACTATTTTCATGGGTTTCGTGCTTGTGGCATCAAACTCTTTCCTCTTCGGAGATGTTCATCTTGCTATCTCATGCGAGTTTGTAATCACCGCTCGTGTATCACACATGCTCGCACAATTTAACGGTATTTTTTTATTTTTTGTATATTGTCATTAACGCTCTCGCTGGGATAACTTGTTCATAACTGTATTTTCCTGCACCATTGTTTTAATTTTTTGTCCCCTTCTTGACTGGAACGGGTTGTATAAATTACTCAAGCTCCGATCAAATAAAGTTCAGTTGCATTCACGCGAGTCTCGAGCTAAAACCTAAGAGTTCGCCGGTACAACACGTTCGACTGATTATAGTTGTTTAGTTATTATAGGTTCTTTCCGATGATTTAAGAATTCTGTCGATACTGTATATGTATCCATATTGAATCAAGGATTTCTATCCTTTCTCGGTTTTAGATAGGGCGAATTTCACGCCCTGATATCGGATTAAAAAAAAGAGAAAAATCGAAACTAACATACCTTAATTCAAGTGAATGCGTCTTATAAGCTGTGAGCTGCTGTTATCATAAGATAACTGTTCGTTATCTTATCATAACCATATGTAGCAGGGAGGTTTGAAAAAAAGAAATTACTTTAATAAAATGGGTGTTACGACCCCTTTGGCCGTAATACAGGTTCTTTATTTCAATACTTACAGGGATCGTAGGCAGTAAGAAAGTACACAGGGAATGAGGAATGTGGAAACAAACACCAAAATAAAATAAACAATATTTAATTACACAATACACTTAATACTAAATAAGCCTTGTGAGCAAACTTAACAGTAAATACAAACATAACGGGCTCACAACGATACCTAATACTTAGAAACTAACCCTAACAAAGAAAAAACTAACCCTAACAAAGAAAAGAAAGGACATAATATGTCCAAGGCTTAAATAATAATGATACGGGCCCAAAACCACTAACCTATAATTATAAGATTGAAGGAAGACTAGAGAAAATAAAGACAGGAAAACCTTAAATCTCCTACCTAACCGTGTTTGTACTAAACTTAAAACTAACCCAATACCAACAACTTAACATGACATAATAAATATAAATATGATTGATAATTATATACACAAATCCTCGTGTACAACGAAGTGCACAGGAGTCTCTTCAATCTCCAAGCAGATATACGAGGAAGCACACAAATTGTCCAGGTAGACTCAGGGGTTGGCATCAATTCCGAGGAACAACACAGGATAATTACGTCTTACCTGGCAATTTCCTCCCTACAGGCCTCCTCACGAGCCAATAGCTCTCCTGGACATGCAGCTCAAGACGGACAGGACAGTGGTTGACATGACATCTCTTACGTGGCGGGACAGCGACGACCACGTCTTCCGCCAAATCCTCCGGCGGGAATCAGGAGTACAGGAGTCGCAAGTGACAGTAACCTGCGATATCACAGCCGTGATCACACCCCCTAATGCACATACACCGCAGATGGCTCAGCGCATCTACGGGCAACCACTTCCAAGGGAGGTACGTCGGAGTATTCCTCAAAAAAAGGCGTAATATCAATCCAAAAGGCTGCCAGCAAAAGAGCGTACGTCCAGATGGCTTATACAGGCCCGAACTGCCTTAGCCCGGTCTCCACTTACTGCACTACAGTTCCATTCCAACTCGAAAACAAAATAAAAACAATCGTTAACACGATAGTTAGACAATTAACAACAAGAGGAGGAATCACTGAGCAAAACCACTGAACGTTACGTTAACGAAAAAAAATAGTTACTGAACTGAATATAATAGAACACTTAAAATTAAAGTACAAGGCTGATTTAAGAAAAACAAGCAATAAATTACGTTAATTTGACAATGGGGAAAAGAGGCGCGCAAGTGGGATAAATTCTAGGGCGCAATCACAAAACTTCTTAATTCTTAAATGCGCTAATGTGATAAGACCATCTTCCATTAGTTCTTAACATTTTAACCTCATCTGTTCATTCAATCATAAAATCCATTCACTAATTTCTGACTTCAAATAACTCATGCAATCTCTATCCTTCATCCTAATTTATATTTTCATGTGAATATTGATGATAAGCATATTAATTTTACTCATGCAATCTCTATCCTTCATCCTTATTTATATTTTTATATGAATATTGATGATAATCATTATACAGTAATTCTATTCCGTTATGAGACTATTGGGTGTTTTCATTTTGTGAACTACCTGTATGTCTGTTCCCACTTCATTTCTTACTTCTTGCTGCTAAACATCAATTTTGTTTCGTAATGTAAGTGGTTGCTGAATAGCCTCCTTGGTCCCAATGCGAGGACGTAGGGCCAAAATTTCTTGAATCCAAGACTGCAAAACCATTGCATGAAATCGCAATTCCATCAGATTCACGTTCTATTCCACCGAAGCGAACTTTGAATAAAGCAAATATATGTCATCTTTATTACCTCCGGCAATGAAGTTGGAAGGAGTTTATGTTTAGCCCCCTGTTTGCATGTATATGTGTGTGTGTTTGTTTGTGAACAGCTTCTTGGCCACCATTTTAATCTTAGAGTAATGAAACTTGCAGGAATTAACCGTTATGTAAAAAGCTGGAAATTATTAAATTTGGGAAGGACCAGGTCACGGTCGAGCAAAAGATCGAGAGATAAGCTGCTGCGGCGGAGGTCTGCGCTCTACTGAGGGCCCCTCTAGCTTATTCATTTGTTTTTCTTTTTAAGACACACCCAAAAAAAAAAATCTGAATAATTAACATTTATTTGCATAGAACTTTAAAAAGTAAATTCTGCTTTGTTTCCAAATCGTCTTTGAGAACCTTTATTGATTATTATTATTATTACTTGCTAAGCTACAACCATGGTTGGAAAAGCATGATGCTATAAACCCAGCAGCCCCAACAGGGAAAATAGTCTAGTGAGGAAAGGAAACAAGGAAAAATAAAGTATTATAAGAACTGTAACAACATTGAAATAGATATTTCCTATGTAAACTATTTAGAACTTTAACAAAACTAGGGGAAGAGAAATTAGAATAGTGTGCCCGAGTGTACCCTGAAGCAAAAGAACTCTGACCCAAGACAGTGGATCTGACGTCATTGCTTTTAAAAGGTCAGCTGGAATTGTTATGGTGTCGAATTTACCTTAATTTATAACTGTGGTAATATCCATTATGCGGAGCGGGATACATTCTTTGTGGTACCTTGTAAAAATAAAGGGAAACTTTTAACCCATTAAGGCAGCAGGTAGTGATTAAAAAGGGGCCATAATGCGTATGGCGGGAATGTTATTATTTCTCACGCACTTTTATATGCTATGAATTTCATCAAGAAATTTACGTATTTTCTTTATTCTTGTTTTTGTATTACTGCCATTGGCTTGTTTTTTTTTTTTTTTTTTTTTTTCCTAATTTTTTTGTGTTTTTTTTTTCGAATATTGTTATTTATCACTTTCATTTCCTTCGTTAGTTTTCAATATAATTATATCTCTTAACATTATTGCATCGTATTTGATTACAGCAAACCACATTATATTTCATTACCAAAGACTTTTATCTTCATGTTACTCCCCCTTGTGTATTCAGCTCTTTCTTTGTATTATATTTAAAATGGTGTTGCAATTTGCTCCTGTCATTCGATATTGCAACTTGATTAATACAATCATTTGGCATTGTTCTTTTGTCTTTCTATATAAGTTACATTCTACGAAAATTGCGTCTGAAAACATTACATGATCTGCTTGGTTGTTAGCGAGTGATATCTAAAAATTATTTTATATAAATTCTTTATATTCCATTGCATTTCCCAATATATTTTTTTTTTATATCATGAGCATATTGATATCATCATATTTAGACAAAGTATTTAGCACAATGGCATTGTGCTCATCCATAAATTATGTTATTTAGAAGAGTAGTCAAATACATTTCATTGGTACTCTTATCTACTGTATTAGTTTCAGGCTAAAATATACATGATTATTAGTATTATTATTACTAGCCAAGCTACAACCCTAGTTGAAAAAGCAAGCTGCTATAACCTCAATGGCTCCAATAGGGAAAAATAGCCCAGCGAGGAAAGGAAATAAAGAAATAAATAAATGATGAGAATAAATCAACAATATATCATTCTAAAAACAGTAACAGCCTCAAAACAGATATGTCCTATATAAACTATTAACAACGTCAAAAACAGATATGTCATATATAAACTATAAAAAGACTCATGTCAGCCTGGTCAACATAAAAACATTTGTTCCAACTTAGAACTTTTAAAGTTCTACAGATTCAACTACCCGATTAGGAAGATCATTCCACAACTTGGTAACAGCTGGAATAAAACTTCTAGAATACTGTGTAGTATTGAGCCTCATGACGGAGAAGGCCTGGCTATTAGAATTAACTGCTTACCTAGTATTACGAACAAGATAGAATTGTCCAGGGAGATCTGAATGTAAAGGATGGTCATGTTAAAAAAGTCAAAGCTATGATATTTAGGGATATTTTTTGAGGAAAGTTGTAGAAAACACTTCGCCTTATCCTGTTCAACCAATTATACATTATTTGAAATAAAAACTAAAATTTTCTATTCGTAGACTTATCAGCTCTCTTGATAAGAATTGTGTAATATCACTTTTGATGCTATTACACTTCAAACACATTCGTAGTGTACCAACCGTGTCACACGATCGTACATAGTAACGACATTTCATTTTTTGTATGTATTATGCTTGTATCTTCGCTCTCCCCTCGCACTGATAAGAACCTGAAATAACATGTCTGTTTTTCTCACCATTAACTGTTAACCGGTAAGCTTTTCGGTTGAACATGAAATTGCCTGTTATGTTTTGTATGCCCTTTTTGCCTGGGGTTTATGTATATATAAACGAGTGTTCTGTAATAAAGTTTACTCATTTGCTTTCATCCTGCCTTTGAGTCACAACCTTCTCTCGGCTCGTCACAGTAGAATGTTCACAATGAAATATCGAGCCGTCTTACAAACATTTATCTCCATCTTTGTACTCGACAGAAGTATTTGCATAATCTTTGGGAATCATCATAGATTGTAATGATCATAGATTTTACACTATGTTAGGCTGCATTGGGGGAGAGAGAGAGAGAGAGAGAGAGAGAGAGAGAGAGAGAGAGAGAGAGAGAAATTCCCCAATATCATAAACCTTTTCCAAAAATGGAAGAATAAGTATAACAAGTGAATAGTTGGTAATAGAGAGAGAGAGAGAGAGAGAGAGAGAGAGAGAGAGAGATTCCCCAATATCATAAACCTTTTCCAAAAATGGAAGAATAAATATAACAAGTGAATAGCTGGTGAGAGAGAGAGAGAGAGAGAGAGAGAGAGAGAGAGAGAGAGAGAGAGAGAGAGAGAGGAGAGAGAGAGAGAGAAACTACCTATTCCTTTGTGCTGTTCATATTTATTTGGTTTTGAATACTGATTGCAAACATTTAATTTAAATGTTTTAACTGGATTACTCTTAATTTCAATGATTACTGATTTAATTAATTCGCCTAAATATCACCAGCTATTCACTTGTTATATTTATTCTTCCATTTTCGGAAAAGGTTTATGATATTGGGAATTTCTCTCTCTCTCTCTCTCTCTCTCTCTCTCTCTCTCTCTCTCTCTCTCTCTCTCCTCTCTCTCTCTCTCTCTCTCGTTCGTCAATAATGACGTACTAATCCCTATGGGGATTTAGGATTAAGGTACGGGAAGAGCCATTGGCCGCCTCTTAGTGTTATGATCCTCTTATTTTTCCAAAGTATTTTTTTTTCTCCTTTTTACCTAATAATCATAGTTTTGTAATTTCATCAGATTTTATTTGAAAATACGATTTTAAGTAAAATAATGAATTAAAAAACCTTGCAACTGCACCGATAAGACCTGTAAGTTTTTATGAAATAATAAACCAAAAAAACTTTGGCCTTGAAAAACGAATTGAAATACGTTTAACAGGAAAGTAATCCCCAAACACACACAACATCGTAGTAAGAATTTTGGCCTAATCTCTCTCTCTCTCTCTCTCTCTCTCTCTCTCTCTCTCTCTCTCTCTCTCTCTCTGTTATAATAGCAAGAGATTACGTAATGAAATATTTAAAAACGCTTGAAATAACGATTCAACTTCGTTTTCGTCAAAGTCATAACACTTGTATAGTGCCACTATCTTGGGTTACAGTTCTCTTGCTTGATGGTTCACTCTGGCACACCATATATCAATTTTCTATCAATCTAGATTTTTAACGGTGTAGTGGGCATGCTTAATAGAAGAAGGGTCAAGGATGTTTGGTGGTTTATCAAGAGATTGTCTTTTCCCTGTCTGTCCCTCTATCTTCGTCTATAATATTCAATTACAAAACTATCGTCGCTGTCCTGCCTTCAATTTGTTGACCGAATGCCCCAAGTATAGCAACTTGAGAAATAGATATCTATTTGAGGCTCGAGGTAAGGATGGCAGGTTCATCCTTGGCAAGATTCTTGGACATGATTTATCGTACTATGCTAGCGGCATTTTTACATTTAGTTCAGAAGTAGGTATTCTGAAAGCTATTCAACTTTTTGAATGACATCTTTGCTTTAATTGTTTTTAATTGAATATTCTTTAATTTATTTATAATAAAAGATATCGATGGTGATGACCTTTGATGTCAGGATATCAGAAAACTTAAAATCAATCAATTAATCAATCCTGCCTTCAGTTGAAGTAGTTATCTTGTAGGGTACAGCGAAGTGAATCTAAATTATCTTCAAAAATGACGTCAGTGACCCTTGCCTTTCGATTAACCATCCAAAATGAGAGGAAACGTCAACTTTGGGATGTTTATTTTTGAGTGGTCATGATTAAGGGCATGGTAGACTAATTCTGGCTTCACTTTGAAATTTTCTGTGGAGTTACCTCCTGATATTAATGTTAGCATATCTTTGGCCAATTTTTACCCCCATTATTTTCCTTTAAAATAAATAAACGACCCTTCATTAGCTTTAAAAATAGGATGGTCTCCGACATTGAGGATAATGTTCGTGAAACAAAAATATTTACAATAATCTTTATATGTATATATATGGTTGTGTATATGTGTGTGCGTGTATATATATATATATATATATATATATATATATATATATATATATATATATATATATAACCCTTTCACGTAGTTTGCTTAGGATGTCACAAAGTAAAGCGAAGCATCATACACTGTTAAAATTAGGTAAATAGGCGTGTTGCATATACAGATGATGCTACTCTTTTTGCATCAGTTCCATATCCTGATTGTAGTTATGGGGTTAATGAATCCCCTAATAGAGATCTAGTTAAAATTAGTGCATGGTGCAAATTATGGGGTATGAAGTTGAATCCTAACAAAACTCAAAGTATGATTGTAAGTAGGTCAAGGACCGTGGCTCCTCAACATCCAGATCTCAGCATTGATAATGTTTCTTTAACTTTGTATGACTTTTAAAATTTTAGGTGTGATTCTCGATAGCAAATTTATTTTTGAGAAACGTTAGGTCTGTGTCTTCTTCAATTGCACAAAAAATTGGCTCATTGAGAAAGTCTTTCAAGATTTTTGATGATCAATCTATTCTGAAGTGTTTTAATTCTTTCATTTTACCTTGTTTCAAGTAGTGCTCTCCTGTGTGGTCTTCAGCTGCTGATTCTCATCCTAATTTGTTGGACAGGAACCTACGGTCTATTAAATTTCTTATTCCTGATCTAGATATTAATCTCTGGCACCGTCGTTCAATTAGTTCATTATGCATGTTGCATGAGATATTTTATACTTCTGACCACCCTCTACATTCAGATCTTCCCGGACAGTTCCATCCAGTTAATTCTAATAGTCAGGCCTTCTCCATCTTGAGTCTCAATACTACCCAGTACTCTAGAAGTTTTATTCCAGCTTTGACCAAGTTGTGGGATGATCTTCCTAATCTGGTAGTTAAATCAGTAGAACTTCAAAAGTTGAAACTCGCAGCAAATTTTTTTTATGTTAAACAGGCTTGCATAAGTCCTTTTATAGTTTATAAATTCAAATATCTGTTTTAATGTTGTTAATGTTTTTAAAATATTTTATTTTAATTTTCATTACTTCTTATATCGTTTATTTATTTCCCTATTTCCTTTCCTCACTGGGCTTTTTTTCCCTGTTGGAGCCCTTGGGCTTATAGCATCTTGCTTTTCCAACTAGGGTTGTAGTTTAGCCAGTAGTAATAATAATAATAATAATAATAATAATAATAATAATAATAATAATAACCAGTTGAGTTGCAATTATTCCTCTCCCCGTTCTTTTAGTTGTACTGTTTTTGAAGCAATTTAACAAGCTATATCACTACTTGGCTAAGAACATTTATGTTCATAAAATATTACTTATCTTTTCTTGATTATGTTTCATTTGCCTGAATATAATCCTTTTTCTTGATTACTTTTCATTTGACTGAATGTAATCCTTTTTCTTGATTACTTTTCATTTGACTGAATGTAATCCTTTTTCTTGATTACTTTTTGCCTGAATGAAATCTTTTTTTTCTTGATTACTTTTCATTTGACTGAATGTAATCCTAATAAAATAGAGTTCGTTACTTAATGACTATATAATTCGCAGGAACTATTGTCGGATTTGCATATAAAGAATGTTTTCAAAGGAGATCTTTCGTTTAGTTTGGATGATTAAATACTCTAATTCTTTATGGTGTCTTTGTTATTTTATATATTTTAAAATATGAAAAATATCGATAACATTTGAAACAGTAGGCAAAGATATTTTATGTAAAAGAGAGAGAGAGAGAGAGAGAGAGAGAGAGAGAGAGAGAGAGAGAGAGAGGGAGGGAGTGATATGTGGCTGTAAGCAGTTGCGAATTATTAAGTCTCGATATTGAAGCAGTAATATACTGTTTAGTAATTTCGAAGAAGTACCTTTACCAAATGTATTTTTCCAGGGTATAATAGACGCTAAAAGAGAGACAGATATAGTGTAATTTTGATTTATGCCAAATCGCCAAGTCAAACACTGAAATGTTGAAGGTGTCTGGTTTCAGTTTCATCAGAATAGATGCCCACCAGAACGTCAGCCGGGCAAGACCAAAGCCCTCCCCACTGTGGTACCCAACTACAGCAGTTGCCTTCCCAGTAAACAGCATTAACTTACGGTCCTGGGCGGGGATAGATTTGCCTTGCGAATGCTAGGCGATCACTTTACCAATGTACTAGCCAGGAGGCAAATCTTTGTCAAGGATTTAATAAGCCCTGGATTATAGGTGCTCTGAAATTATCCATCTGTTCGATTACTTCCAGAAATTGATTTTACCCGGCCTGTTGTCTCACTTCAGTCTTATCGTGTGGCTTCAATCATAATTCTTGATTAATTCATCTTTTATTTATTTTTATTTTTTTCCCTCTAGCTTCAAGTTCATATATCTTAAGCATTCAAATTTAATCCTATATGTTAAATATTGCATCCAAAATATTAACTTTTTCTATCCTGAATTTGAATCTTTGACGTTCAATCATCATAAATTCTAGACCATATCTTCAAAATCTCGAACTCCAGACCATCGAACGCGAATCCCAAATCCTGAAGGGCCACAATCCTGAAAGATGATTATCCCAAACTTAGTATTTGTTTTCTATACCAATTTCGAAAATTGGAAGGGTAGGACCGGCAACTTATAATTATATTCATTATTTTCAGTAATATTAGAAAAGAATATATTTTGATTATATCATTGAAGCTTAATGTGTATTATTATTATTATTATTATTATTATTACTTACTAAGCTACAACCCTAGTTGGAAAAGCAGTATGCTATAAGCCCAGGGGCTCCAACAGGGAAAATAGCTCAGTGCGGAAAGGAAAAAAGGAAAATAAAATATTCTAAGAAGAGTAACAACAATAAATATCTCCTATATAAACTATAAAAACTTTAACAAAACAAGAGGAAGAGAAATAAGATAGGAGAGTGTGCTCGAGTGTACCCTCAAGCAAGAGAACTCTAACCCAAGACAGTGAAAGGCCATGGTACAGAGGCTATGGCACTACCCAAGACTAGAGAACAGTGGTTTGATTTTGGAGTGTCCTTCTCCTAGAAGAGCTGCTTACCATAGCTAAAGAGTCTCTTCTACCCTTACCAAGAGGAAAGTGGCACTGAACAATTACAGTGCAGTAACCCCCTGGGTGATGAAGAATTGTTTGGTAATCTGTGTTGTCAGGTGTATGAGGATAGAGGAGAATATGTAAAGAATATGCCAGACTATTCAGTGTGTATGTAGGCAAAGGGAAAATGAACCGTAACCAGAGAGGAGGATCCAATGTAGTACTGTCTGGCCAGTCAAAAGACCCCATAACTCTCTAGCGGTAGTATCTCAACGGGTGGCTGGTATATATATACACATATATAAAATGTATATATATATATATATATATATGAATGTATGTATGCATGTATACACACACACATATATATATATATATGTGTGTGTGTGTGTGTGTGTATAGATATATATTTATGTATATATATATGTATGTATGAATGTATGTATATATGTATGTATAGATATATATTTATATATATGCATACATACATAAATACATACATATATATACAGTATAAATACATATATATGTAATATATGTATATATATATATATATATATATATATACACATATGAATTTAAAGGGATTTTCAATCTTGAATCTCTCCAATCTTAACCCATAATTGAATTTATAAATAAGAATCCAGAGCGATATTGAATCGTAGTTCTTAATTATTGAATTTTAATTCTTGAAAAATCGTCTTATTTTTTCTAAATATTCTATTTCTTGAGACCAGACTGGTTGTGTTTACCCTCTCCGGCTAATGGAGAACATTAGAAGCCTGTTTATCATAGATCAGTGTCATCTTCCCCCAATCCTAGATCTGCTCACCAAACAATAAAGTGAAGTCTCAAAACAAAGTGATCTGTTGAACGAGTGTCATTTGGTCTTTTAATTTATTTTGTATTAGCGTTTCCTGTATTTTTTCTAATTTCTTTGTATTCTCTATAGATCTGTTAAACGAGTGTCATTTGGTCTTTTAATTTATTTTGTATTAGCGTTTCCTGTATTTTTTCTAATTTCTTTGTATTCTCTATAAATCTGTTAAACGAGTGTCATTTGGTCTTTTAATTTATTTTGTATTAGCGTTTCCTGTATTTTTTCTAATTTCTTTGTATTCTCTATAGATCTGTTAAACGAGTGTCATTTGGTCTCTTTAATTTATTTTGTATTAGCGTTTCCTGTATTTTTTTTTCTATTTCTTTGTCTTCTCTAGAATCTTCTACTTCATCCAATCTTCGTATCATCTGATTTTCATTCTTCTTCGTGGAAAGAAATTAATTTTAATAAAATTTCATTATTTGATTATATGGTAGGATAAAAAGGAAATCAATTATTGATGATTGATGGGGAAAGGATTCGAAGGAAAAAAAGCATTATTCTCTCTCTCTCTCTCTCTCTCTCTCTCTCTCTCTCTCTCTCTCTCTCTGAGGGGTGTCTTCCGAGGAAGATAAGATTTTTTATGGCAACTTAAAATCTTACAGTCTCGCATTATTGTTCATCATTATAAAGAGAATTTTTTTACTTTTTATCTGGAAATACACACATTCAATTACAATTTATATACATTATATTATATTTACATTAATATCTTTTTCTTAGTGTGATATTCAGATATGATTTAAGCCAAAGCCTTAGAACGTGATGTAAAGGACACGAGGATTAGTATCGCTTCGGTCTCTTTTCGTTTTGTGAAGCAGCACTTTTCTTTTCTTTTTCAACTTCTTCCTTTTTCAACCACCCTCTTTTCCAGTGGCCCTTCTCTTGATCTTATTTCAATTTTACCTTACAACGTTTCCTCTTGTTTTTGTTTTAAATGTGCTGTTTGTGATACTTTCAACATCTTCACACTTGATATTTTAATCTCCATTCATTAATGCCATTGGTCTAACATTTTAATATCATAGTATCATGAATGCTCTTTGTATTTACTATAGTTTACTAAATTTAAGACACATTGCTTCTTTATATTCAACTACGTTGCTCCTTTCCGTGATTCTTTCTTATATTATCATCTCAGTCCTATTCAAAGATGTCTCGTTGAGACTGGCATGGTTCTACATTTGAATATATAATCTTTTTATAATGTACCTCTGTTAGAATTAAGCAGATTCTCCAGACTTATTCAACTGTAGTTAGTTATCCCTTCAAGCGAGCAATGTTAAAACCTTTTACGTAGAGGTAGGAGTCACTAGGGGAGTATTAAAGGAGCGCATGCAGAGGGTGAGACTTCTGGAATCACATGAATTATTAATAGCTGACCTGGAATGGGTTTCAGGGATACGTAGAGGGGATTGGTGTGTGTTGAAAACAATTTGGAATTTGGAATGCCTTCTCTTTCCAGGGAACGAAAAGGATTTTGGTAGTTTCTCAATGTGTCACCCGTATTCGGTTTACATTGTTTGTAGTATTACTACTACTACTACTACTACTACTACTACTACTACTATTGTTACTGCTTTTATTACATTATTACTACCATTATTGTTATTACTACAGTATTACTACTACCTTTATCATTACTATTACTATTATCAATACTACTATTATTATTACTGCTATTTTTAGTTTTACTATTACGACTAGTACTACTAGTAATGAAACCCATACCCTCATTTTTCTCTCTCTCTCTCTCTCTCTCTCTCTCTCTCTCTCTCTCTCTCTCTCTCTCGTGAAAAGGAAATAACGTTCGAGATTCATGTACGGTGTCTGCATTACAGATTAAATATTTGCATAAAAAACTTTTATCGAACTAATATTTGCGATGGAAGTAAAAATGTAATTAGCTCTTTATAAAAAGGAATATCTAATTAATGAATCTATTGTATTATATGCAAAATAATCCAGATTTATTTTTCATTAGTGTAATGTAGGGGGATGAAGTGTTTGCATTCGAAATGAACATCAAATACAGCTGATTTTTGGCTCAAGAGTTATTGAACTCCGTCACCGACCAAGACGTTTCTTTTTATGTGAGCGCATAAATGATTAGACGTGTTGAACGAGATCAATCTGGGTTGAAAACTTCTTGAGTAAATATTTAGGGGATACAGTGATTATTCGCAATGATATCAATTTATAAATTTATTTATTTATTTATATATGTATACATGTGTATATATATATATATATATATCTACACACTGACTATTCTCAACGGTATCACTATAAATTTATATATATATATATATATATATACATACAGTATATACTGTATATATACAGTATATATATATATATATATATATACACTTATATATATTTATGTATATAATATATACAGTATATATATATATATATATCATATATTATATTTACAGTATATATATATATATATATATAAACATATATTTATGTATATAATACATACAGTGTATATATATTTTTATATATTATATTTACAATATATATATTATATATATATATATATATATATATATATATATATATATATATATATAAAGTAATTTACTAATATAAGTAAGTGGACAAATTGAGACTCAAATGGGCTATTTTGCTTAGGAAGGATGACAAGAAAATTATTATGGATTGTATTGTTACTCAAAGTGAATTTGTTGTAGCTCAACATAAACTGGTGGTAGCCGTGTTTAGGTTGAAAGCAATATGCAAAATAGAAGTTCCATTCGGAAATGGGAGGGTAAAAACTTGAAAGCTTTAGGAGGAGAAGGCATGAGGGTTTAGAAGGGAAGTGGAAATTGCCAGAGAAGAAAGGTGTGGAAATGGAACGTCGGAATAAACTAACGAGATATGGGATGTTATGAAAGTTTGTGGTACCTGCAACAGCAGAGGTGTGTGGGAGGACAAGTGGTAAACAGCAACACGAAAAAGAAATTGGTGGATTTAAGAGGTTGAAGCAGCAGTGAAGGAAAAGAGTAAAGTCATAAGATAACATCTACCAAATTAGTGAGATAAATAGCCGGATTTTGAGGGAAAGTGAGATTGGTAGCGATTTCAAAAGAAGCCATGAGAGAGAGGCATGAGATGGTGGGAAAACTGGAGAGTAATAATCAACAAAATTGAAGAAACGAGTAGTAAAGGCAGGCAGGATGTACGAGAGGTTAGAATGGTTTAACATGAAAATAGAAATATTTTAATTGAGGAGGAATAAGTTGAGAGAAGCTGGAAACAATATTTTTCATAATTATTAAACATTGACAATGAGTGTAAAGAATTGGGAAATGTTTCTCCAGTAAAAGGACCAATAGCAAACTCCAGAGAGAATGAAGTCAAGAATGCTGTAAAGAAAGGAAAAGTAATTAAATCTGCAAAAATAGGAGGTATCAATGATTAAGGCATTGGAAAATCCAGGAAAAGACTAGTGCACACACTATTGGATAAGATCTGGGATGTTGAGGAAATTCAAAGAATTGAGAAAATAATTGAATGAATAGATTATGTATAAAAAAAAGAAGTAAAAGTGTTAAACTGTGTAAATACATAGGAACAACACTTTTGGAGCCTGTGTTCAAGGGACAAGAATAAAAGGGATTATTATTATTATTATTATTATTATTATTATTATTATTATTATTATTATTATTACAAGCTAAGCTACAACCCTAGTAGGAAATGCTGACTGCTATAAGTCCAAGGACTCCAACATGGTAAAATACCCCAATGAGGAATAAAAATGAAGAAATAAACTACAAGAGAAGTAATGAATAATTAAAATGAAATATTTTAAGAACGGGAAGAACATTAGAATAGATCTTTCATACATAAACTATAAAATCTTCAAGAAAGACAAGACCAAGAGAATAAGATAGAATAGTGTGCGCGAGTCTACACCAAGACAGTGGAAGACCATGGTATAGAGTAGTGATTCTCAAACTGAGGGGCGCGCCCCCCTACGGGGGCGCCAGGAGCTTTCAAGGGGGGCGCAAGTAGTTAGAATAGCAACAATGAAAATAAAAATGTAGTAATTATGATGTCTTT
>NC_090729.1:133119999-133134999 GCF_036898095.1 Palaemon carinicauda
ACCTATTAAGACGTTTTGCCAGACAACGTTCAAAAATTTTAGATAATATGGGAGCTATGGAAATTGGGTGGTAAGGAGTTGGACTTGAGCTACCACAAACACATTACATAGAGGTGTAGCATTACCAATTCTCCAACAAGTGCTAAAAGCTCCTCTTCTTGCTAACTTGCGCAAAATAACATAAGTTTGGAGCTAAGAAATCTGCTGTCTTTATAAAAAACAAAGGAAAAATACCATTTGTGTCTACACCTCCACAAGCATCAAGGTCCATCAATAGAGATTTAATCTCACGAGATCGAAAAGCTAAAGTAGTTAGTTTAGCCTTAGGAAAACAGGAATGGGGAAGTTCAAGTTTTTCATTACTCTGTTTACTGTCAAAAACATCAGCCAAAAGGGTTGCCTTTTCCTTTGGACAGTGAGTGACTGAGCCATCTGATTTAAGTAAAGGAGGAACTGTTGCATCTACACCAAAGAGTGCAGATTTAAGGGTAGACCACCATTTATGTTCCTGAGTTGTACCAGAAAGGGTTTTTTAAGGTTAAATTGTACTCCTTTTCAGTTGAGGCATAAACTCTCTGAGAAAAAGCTCGAAGCTGAATCTAGTTGTTCCAGGTCAAATCTGATGTTACCCTTCCAAAGATGATAGGCCTCCTGCTTCTCCAAATAAGCACGTCTACAATCATCATTGAACCACGGTTTGTCCTTCACTTGGTACATTACCACACGAGAAGGGAGACGCCTATCAATTATGTTGACTAGATTCTCATTCAAAGGGACAACAGGATCTACACTACTATATAATTGTGACCAATTCAAGCACAAAAGATCATGCAAAATACCATTCCAATCTGCTTGTGATTTCATATAAATTTTACACGAGTATGATATTTCAGGGACAGGCTGCTCAGTCTTCACTACTAATGAAATCAAGGCATGATCAGATTTCCCGACTGGAGAACCAACCTTACTAGTTATAATGCCAGGGGAATCCGTGTATACGAGGTCCAAGCAATTACCAGACCTGTGAGTAGCTTCATTTATGATTTGCTCACAGCCTGATTCAGAGGCAAAACCTAAAGCTCTTGGTCCATGGCGATCGGTAGGAGAGATGCAACTTAACCACTCCCTATGGTGAGCATTAAAATCACCAACAAAGACAAAAGAAGCCTTTCTATCATCTTCTTGTATCTTAGCCATAATGGTAAGAGGACTATCGAAGATAGAATCATCCATGTCTGGATTCTGGTAGATCGACCACAAATAAAAGTTACGCCTGCCACAAACTTTTATTACCCGAATCTCATGACCTCTACATTGATAGCAGGACTTATGAGAAGCAGGGTACTCGGTCTTGATATACACTGCCATTCCCCTGGCCCTAGGGATAGGGTTTCAACATTATTGGCTTCTTAAAACCAGTTATAAGGAGCTCAGATGAGTGCCTCATATTAGAAACCAAAGTTTCTAAGCACAAAAGATTATCATACTGTCTGGACGCAACTGTAAGATTGCATGAAGACCACGAATATTGCAATACAGAAGACGACATTGACGAAATCTAGAACGTACTGGTCCCGGATTTCGCTCATGTCTCCAGACAGCATAACAATTAATAGAAATAGAATAAAGAGACATCATACTTAAAAACTAGATTAACAAGAATTATAACAATAACAGTATGTACAGAATTATAAATAAAGTGATTGAAGAAACCCATAGACTATAGTAAAAAGTCGGAAAAACTGGTCAACATGGAGGAGCCGATACACCATGCAAGGCTAAATACCCTCCAGGATAGCCACTTCAACTGAAGGGAGGACAGTAAGGATGGTTTTGAGAAGAAAAAGAATCAGAAAAGGAAAAGACAACCTCTTGATAAACCACCAGGCATCCATGGCCCTTCTATTAAGCCTGCTCAACACACCATTTAAAAAACACAAGAGGAAGAAAAAAAAAATAAGATGGAATAGTGTACCCGAGTGTGCCCTCAAGTAAGAGAACTCTAACCCAAGACAGTGGAGGACCATGGTACAGAGGCTATGGCACTACCCAAGACTAGAGAACAATGGTTTAATTTTGGAGTATCCTCCTAGAAGAGCTGCTTACCATAGGTAAAGAGTCTCTTCTACCCTTACCAAGAGGAAAGTACACTGAACCAATTGCAGTACAGTAATTAACCCCTTGTGTGAAGAAGTGTTTAGTATCTCATTGTTGTCAGGTGTATGAGGAAAGACGAGAATATGTAAATAATAGGCCAGACTATTCTGTGTAAGGGTAGGTAAAGAAAAAATAAGCCGTAACCAGAGAGAGGGATCCAATGCATTACTGTTTGGCCAGTCAAAGGATCTAATACCTCTCTAGTGGTAGTATCTCAACGGGCGACTGGTGCCCTGGCCAACCTACTACCTATATGTTCCATGATCTATTATAGGGCAATTCACCACAGGGGTAATTAGCATTGGTGACATATCCCCACTTCTGAAAGCCATCTCCTGTCTAACTGACCTTGGCTATTGCTCTATTTAAGGTGGTCCATTCCTTTCAATTAAGGGATGCTTGACAATGTAGGTGTTCGCTAGAGTTAGGAAGTGCTTCATTTGTTGAATTACAGTCAGTCTCCTTTCATTTCATGAATCTGTAGGCAGTATGCTTAAGATGTTCAGGGGCCTCCACTACCATGAAGCTTTTTCTTGATTTTAGTCGCCGTCTTGTTTCCTGGTGTCCATGAAGTGGATGTCTTTGATTATTCATTCGTTTTATCCTTTCAATTTTCCTTCAATAGGAGGTGGTGCAATACTGGACAGTCTATAAAGAGATGGTAGGGGTGCTTTATTCTTCCCAGGCTGGTGAATAATATCTTGCAGTGAATTAGCAAACTGCTGGGAATTTTAGATCTGCTTCCCAGCTGGTGTTGGCTAATTTGGTTTGTAGGTTGTTTTTTGTTGATGGTTTTCTCTGTAGTTTGTTTGTTATTTAAAACTAGGAGTTCTGTCAAGAGTAACACCCAGATATACCGGATATTGGTCGGTATCTAATTCTTTATTTTTCCCATATGTTTTTTTAGTTTCCGGTAATCTTCCTTATTGTTAAGATGGAATACACACACCTGCGTTTCGCTGGGGTTTGCATTGAGGGGCCATTTTTTCGTAGTAAACTGAGAGAGATGATAAAGCTCTTGATAGTCTCTCCTCTATTTCTTCAAAGGATCGTGACTGTGGCAATGCATAGGTCGTCTGCATATATATAAATCTTCGTATATCCTGAAACTCTGGGCACCAGCCATCCGTTGAGATACTACCGCTAGAGGGTTATGGGGTCCTTTGACTGGCCAGGCAGTACTACTTTGCACCTTTCGCTCTGGTTACGGTTCATATTTCCTTTGCCTGCACTTACACCGAATAGTCTGGCCTATTCCTGACAAATTTTCCTCTGTCCTCATACACCTGACAACACTGACATCACCAAACAATTCTTCTTCACCAAAGGGGTTAACTACTGCACTGTAACTGTTCAGTGCTACTTTCCTCTAGGTAAGGGTAGAAGAGACTCTTTAGCTATGGTAATCAGCTCTTCTAGGAGAAGGACACTCCAAAATCAAACCATTGTTCTCTAGTCTTGGGTAGTGCCATAGCTTCTGTACCATGGTCTTTCACTGTCTTGGGTTAGAGTTCTCTTGCTTGAGGGTACACTCGGGCACACTATTCTGTCTTTTTTGTCTTCCTCTTGTTTTGTTAAAGTTTTATAGTTTATATAGGAAATATTGATTTTGGTGGTGTTGTTCTTAAAATATTTGGTTTTTCCTTGTTTCCTTTCCTCACTGAGCTACTTTTACCTGTGGGAGCCCTTGGGCTTATAGCATCTTGCTTTTCCTACTAGGGTTGTAGCTTAGCTAGTAATAATGATAATAATAATTTGGATAAACGTTAAAGAAAATGGGAGCCGATACAGAGCCCAGCGAGATATCGTTCTGTTGCGTGTCGATTAGATCTGCAAATCTATACTAGCAGGGTCCCCCATACTAGGTTGGTTTGCGGTGAGCGATCAGACATGTCTCCCACCATCATCACACTGCATTGCCCAGCGTGGTGATGAAAACTGGTCAAACCCCAGCCATATTGAGGCCTTTGTCTTGTGGTGGACTAGAAAGGCTTGCATTGGTTATTGTTGCATGTATGTATGTATAGATAGATAGATAGACAGATAGATAGATAGATAGATAGATAGACAGATAGATAGATAGGTGTGTGTATTTTATTACATACAAACATTAATACATATATACATAGAGCGTTTCTTGCTTAAGGGATGACTAAAAAAATAAAATATCTGTCACGTCACCATCTTTACAATAAATATGAAATTCTGGATGTGCCTCTATTGCGGAAAACCCCGGATATAAGCGTTTCCAATACGTTCACAGAAGCATAAGTTGCCACTCGCTGAACCTGCTACACACACTACGGAATTCCCCTCAGTTATGCGCTCCGTCGCTTCCTGAATATTAATGTCTCTTCTCAGTGCATTTTTTTTTTCACTCTCCCTCATCCATCCTCCAAATTTTTTTTTTTATAGTATATAGATATTTCAAACCAGCTCAAATGCCTTTGATTCATCTTTTCACCTAAACTAAATTTTTTACCTTTTCTATGTACAACATTTCTCTCCTTATGTTTTTTATTCCGCCGCATGTGCTACTTAAACTGTTAATTTTAACATTTTCAACGTTTTAATTTCCTGTTGCATTCAGCATCCACACTTCAATTTATTAAATTAGTGTTGGCTTAACAGACCCTTCCTTCTTTTCTGTCCTAATTTACTTAGGCACTCCAAATCTCAACCAGTCTTTTGCGAACAACTTGCTGCGCTCTTTTATTCGTTTGATCTACGTAGCTCTTCTAACAGACGTGTGAAAGGCACTCAAAATAGCACCAGCTTCAACCAAGGTGAGAGAAAATAGACTCAGATGGTACGGACATGTATAGAGACGAGGGGAAGGCCATCCGATAAGGAAGATAATGGATATAGGACTACCTGGTGGGAGAAGGTTAGGTAGACCAAAATTGCAATAGATTGACCGTGTGAAGCGAGGTATGAGGGAGTTGGGATTGAGCGAGGAAGATGCTCTGGACCGAAGTAAATGGAGAAATGTGTTGAAGAACCATTACAACGACCCAAATAGGGACAACCTTGGTGAGAAAGAGGAAGTAGAAAAAGAAGCTCTTCTTACGTTTGACCAAAATCCAATGTATTTACTTGAGAATATCTATATGAACCAGCTGCTTGAATTCTCCATCTTCTTGGGATGCCTCTTCCTGCAAAACCTTACTATTTCTTATTTACTCTCACTTTTGCATCAAGAAAACTTTTTACAAGATGTATCAATATCAATTACATGGGAACGTACGAATTACAATGATTGCATCTGGAATGCACAGTCTACGTTTGATATGGAGCAAAATTTCGTCTGTATAACTTTCAATAGTATTGCCTACTTTACTATAGAGTCCATGTATATATTTGTGAATGAGTTTACGAAGAGTCGTGGGAACTGTTTTATTTATAGCATTATTTGAAAAAAAAAAAAAATACTCGCTCCTTCACTATTCGCAAAATATCTCTTCACACCATGTCAGGTGAGAAGCTACATCCTGCATTTAAAAAAAAAAAACTTTTGAGTGAAATTGAAAATATGATTAATGTTCAGAGAACATGATGTCATTAATCTAGTCTATTTGTATCCTGCCTGACAGTTCAGGCAACCATCCTTTATTTATTTGAAAAACTGAATTTTAGAAAAATTCAGGAATATTTTGTCAATTTGGGCTCGATGTGTATCAATTGTACATTCTATTTTTTATTTTTTTGAAGCAGACTTTTAATCTTTTATTTCATAAAGTGCTTATTTGTTAATGATGATTACTATAAATCTACCACACACACATTTATATATATATATATATATATATATATATATAATTTATAGCAGTTTCCTTCTTAAAGAGACGATGGCAAGCTAGAATCTCATTGAAACATTAATTTTTCCTATCTGCTGGCGTCTCGAGATTCCGTCTCTTTATCCATTTTATAGAAGAAAGATACAAAATAAATATATATTAAAAGGTTTCAAGATATACAAATTGAATTTATAAAAGCTTGAAGATGAAAGTTGAAAGTAATTGAACATAAATAAAGCAGATTTATATTTCGCTTCATTAAATGGGGGAGCCAAAGTAGTCCACCCATGGAAAGGGAGCGTTTTCTTTGGGAAGCGTTTTTGGAATAGAAAATGGCATTCATTCCAGAACTTTCTCGGTCTAGCAGAAGGCAACAAATTACTTGTCTAAGTTGTAAAACTGGGAAGCTATCAAGCAGTTGAATCGGTGGAACTTCCGAAGTCCTAACTTGCAGCAAATGTTTTTATGTCGAAGAGGTTGACGTAAGTCTCTCTTCATAGTTTTTTTATGACAGATATTGTATATTGTACATTTTTACTTCTCATGTAGTTTATTTCCTTATTTCCTTTCTTCACTGGGCTCATTTTTCCCGCTGGAACCCCTGGTCTTATAGCATCCAACTTTTCCAACTAGTGTTGTAGCTTAGCTAATAATAATAATAATAATGATAATAATAATAATAATAATAATAATAATGATAATAATAATAATAATAATAATAATAATAATAATGGTAATAATAATAGGGTCTTCATATACAACATCAGGCAGTTTCAACCATATTTGATTAATTCGATCAGGATCAAATTTGTTATCCGTGACTATCCCAGAGATAATTTTGAATTTGTACTACCTTCTCTATAAGTTAGTTCTTAACCTCTAATTTCATGATTGGCAATATTTGTGTGCACGTTTTTTTTTATGGTCTTATGTTTACTTTTATTGTTTGATACAACTTTTGTGAGAGTATCACTTACTACTTATGGTATTTTAGATTTATTATTTATAAGCTTTTATATATTCAATTTGTGCTGGTATATTTGTACAACTTTTAATATATGCACATTTTGTGTGTGTATACATATATCTATATCTATATATCTATCTATGTATCTATATATATATATATATATATATATATATATATATATATATATATATATATATATATCTATATATACATATTTACTGTATATATAAATATATATGTGTGTATACTGCATATATATTATATATATATATATATGTATATATAGATTTACTTTCATGTAATATATATATGTATATATACTTTACCATATATGTTTATGTATTATATACTGTCATATAGTATATATCTATGTATACTTTCCTATAATATATATATACACATATATATATATATGTATATATATGTGTGTGTATATATATATATATATATATAATATATATATATATATATGTATAGATTTACTTTCATATAATATATATGTATATAGATTTACTTTCATATAATATATCTGTATATATACTGTCATATAGTATATATCCGTATATACTTCCCTATAATATACATACATATATATATATATATATATTTATATATATATATATATATATAATATATTTATATATATATAATCTGTAACATATATGTTTATGTATTATATACTGTCATAATGTTTATATACTCTCCTATAATACAAATACACACACACACTCTCTCACACACACACACACACACACACATATATATATATATATATATATATATATATATGTGTGTGTGTGTGGTGTGTGTATGTATGTTTGTCTGTCTGTCTGTCTGTCTGTGTATTGAAGGTGAAAATAATATTAGAAAATAGGTTGGTGAAAGAAAAAGAAAATACTGTAATGACTTTATTAACGCTTATCTAAAAATGTACAACATTTAATTTAAAGTTTTTTACCCCTAATTTAATTGCAACGCTACGGTTTAACTATTAATCCTCAGTAAACTGGTAAAGGAAAATGAGAGAAAGAGATACGCTAATTAGATTAAGTGTTCCCTTTGACTTTTATGAGTGTTGAAGTTCATCAGTATTATTCTCATCATGTCCGAGAAGTTTAAATCAATCACTCGGTTAACTAAGTCCGTTTTGGGCTTGGAGCGTTAATGAGAAACCAATCTTCAAGCAAAGCTGTAATAGAGCAATCTGAGGGAGGGAAAAATAATGTGATGATTGCCTTCGCCCAAATGGAAGATTTTGCCAAGGGTATAAGTTCACCCCTGTCTGTTTCTTACTTTATTTATTTGTTTGTTTGTCGGAAATTTACTCAAAATCTACTGTACAGATTTTCTACGTGCAGATTATGTACAAAGTTAGTAGTCATGTTGGGTATGACCCAAGGATGAATCTGTAACATTTTTGATAAAGTACATGAAAGGACAAGTATGCAGCAATACTTTGAAAATAATTGCAATTTCAAGTAAAAGGCAAATAATTACTTACTTATTTTTTTTTTTTTTTTTTTTTGGTTTTTGAGCAACATTACGCAACAACTATTAAACGCAATTTCATCGAAACTTGATGGACATATGGGGTATGACCCAAGGATAATTCCATTAGATTTTGAAGAAAATACCTCTAAGTACAAGTACGCAAAATAAGACTACTTGGCCTGGCGAAGGCATGCTTTCTCTACTGAGTGCCCATCTAATATTTTTATAGTCAATGTCTCTATTTATTAATGGCCTCCCCGCACCTTATAGACATTCTTATAAATATTAACGTCTATTGGGAGAGAAGTTAAGTGAAAGATCTCTTCCATACTGACTTTGAGTTGGAGGCCCATGCGATAAGAAGAGAGATAAATTACTTTTATGTCCACAATATATTGATAAGGAATTTGATGTATGCTTTATTAATAGCCACGCAACACCCTTGCCACACGATGCTCGCTTTCACGTAACGCTTGTTGCCACATGACAACCTGTCACGTAATGCTCGTTGTCATATAAGGGTCATTGCCATATAACACTCATGCTATAAAATGTTTGCTGCCTCATAACATTACGAACCTTTTTATAATAAAGTGGAAAAAAAAAAACATGTTCCGATCTCATTATCCGTCGACATGGGACATATATATATATATATATATATAGTATATATATTTATATACATATACATATACATATATGTATATATATATATATATTTATATATATATATATATATATATATATAATGTATATATAAATCAAGGGCTATCATACAAACTTCCTGGACCACAATATGTCACTTAATAAATTTATAAAACGCTGAATACCACGATATGCTTTAAAGGGTTCATCACATAAAAGGGCCACCCAATTATTGTTTTTGGAAAGTTTAATAAAAATCAAAGGATCTAGTCTCAATGTATTTTGTGAACACATCGCACACTTAAAGTGAATACTTTCACTAGGCAGCGTGCTCACCTTGATTATTAATTACAGGCAGATAAACAGTAATGTTTTCAAAATTCGTTCTGCCATTCTTCGCTAACCAAAGTTTGTGCAGAAAAATAGACAATGAAGTTATCACCTTGGTACTTCCAAATTTGTTTAACCATTCATAAGCTAGTGATATAGACACACATACACACTTGGCTGAAAACATTAACATAACCTGAACACTGATGGCTGCATGGTATAGAGGTACGTAGGTGTTTTTCTTACAGACTAACACAAGCATAAGGAATATTTCCACATAATTTCACCAGAATTCTTTCTTTCTGTTCCCGAGATATTTTAATAATAAAGACATTCCCATAGGCAGATTATGGTGATAAATACATTCCTGAAGGCATATCATGGTGATAAATGTATTCCCAAAGGCAGATTATGGGGATAAATACATCCCCAAGGGCAAAATTTGGTGATAAAAGACACTCCCATAGTCATATATTGTGGAGACAGCATCGCCTTTCGTCAACTTTATCCGCAGCACTAATAAAGAGATATCATACTGAATTATCTCCGGTGGGAGAGATGGGCCACATATACCCAAGTTATTAGAGTTATGGGAATGGCTTATGGAGGACCTCCTTTATTAAGTGACAGGAAGATTGACTGGCAATCTAACTGGGAGGGGGATTGGCGGTTTTCGCAAGGATTATATCTAAGTAGGAGAAAAAAAAAAGAGCCTTAGATCATGAGAAGGTTTATTTCTTATATAGCTTCTATCTTTTTACCATTTCTCTCTCTCTCTCTCTCTCTCTCTCTCTCTCTCTCTCTCTCTTCTTTTTGCTTTATCTCTTCTCAGTCGTCCCCTTTACCAAGTTTTCATTTCCTGTGCATCAGCAATTCTAATGAGTTTCTAGCCGTCATGAAAATCTCTCTCTCTCTCTCTCTCTCTCTCTCTCTCTCCTCTCTCTGCATTGTTTGTATTAGGTATAATCTCATTTTTGCCACTTGTTTGCTTTTGGTTTACCGTCTGTTTTCCCAACGCTTCCATCCTGCTGTTGCCTTGTGGCTAATATATTCCCTGCCAGCGCGTCTCGTATATAGACGGCGACCAATATCTCTCTCTCTCTCTCTCTCTCTCTCTCTCTCTCTCTCTCTCATACACACAATAAAAAGGCAATATCCCGTATTTTAGCTTGTGCATTTTGTTCTTGACTGTATGAAAATTCTCTCTCTCTCTCTCTCTCTCTCTCTCTCTCTCTCTCTCTCTCTCATACACACACACAATAAAAAGGCAATATCCCGTATTTTAGCTTGTGCATTTTGTTCTTGACTGTATGAAAATTCTCTCTCTCTCTCTCTCTCTCTCTCTCTCTCTCTCTCTCTCTCATACACACACACAATACAAAAGGCAATATCCCGTATTTTAGCTTGTGCATTTTGTTCTTGACTATGAAAATTCTCTCTCTCTCTCTCTCTCTCTCTCTCTCTCTCTCTCTCTCTCTCTCTCTAATGGTAAAGCTTGAACTGTGTAAAATGGAAACACTCTCAATCCCTAACAACGTAAGCAGTATTCCGTTCTTCAACGGAGTATGTATCCATTATATTGCGCCGGATCATTTTCAGCATTCCAGAAATGGTGACATTCTCCATGAAGTCATTAGTAATGAAAACACATTCTTGAATGCAGATTTTATTTCTGTGCGTAAATGCTTCGATATTCCATTATACGGTATATTTTTGGTGATACTATAATGGCTGCATATTTCATGATATGAATGACCTTTTCTCTATACATAATGACCTGGTAACTTGTCATTACGTTCGTTTCCATGTACTTGTTCATTCTAGTTATTGTAAAGAAAGCCATATTTTCTTAACTTATTTTAATTCTAGTATTAGACAGAAAAGGTAAAGAAAAAAACTCTAAGCCTTAAATTCGAAGTAAGCTATAGGTCTCATTCTTAGGTTAAATACTATTACAAGAATTGTGAAAATGTAGGCGAGAGTCCTGCTATTGTGTATTGACCATAATATTAAACATATTTGACATCGTTTTTCTATCAGTTCTTTCTTTAAACTGCATAAAAATGTTCGTAGTTTTTACTATACCTTGCATTTTCTATTATTCGTCGTATTCAGTTCCACTCAACATTTTTAGAGATGTCGTTAATAAAAATGTGAGGTTTTATTCTAGCTGTGAGGACATTTTTCCTTATGTACACTGTTAAAAAAACCGTAATTTTAATCTGAAATTCTCCTTAAAGATATACCCTTATTCGCCGTATTTCAGTAAAATACAGTCGACCATACTTTTATCCTACTTTTTTAATATCCTTTATGGGGTGATGACCGTAATAACACTTCTTTACGTCAATATATCCGTTTTTAAAACGGTAAACGCCTGGCAACATTTATTCTAGGAGTTTTACGGTTTTCTAAGACACATTTTTAGTGTAGTTTAATTGGTAGAATTCAAACATTTAATGCTTTTTTTTAAGTTTCGTGGATTTTATTTTATTTTATTTTATTATATTATATTCTATGTTGTCGTTTATTTTTCAGCTCGAAACTACTTTCCCTATTGTTGTTCATTAGTTCTAGCTCCTCGACTTGCAATAATCAAGTTAAAAGGAATCAAATGTTCGAACTTATTTCCCTATCTTTTATGCCTCCTAATCCGTCAGAACAACTCAGAAGTTAATAAATCCATAGTGAAATTAAGTTATAATTGGATTTAACCATTAATTTGTAAAAGAAATTACTCACTATATTTAAATGTGAGTTTAATTACGGCAAATGCTTTCCCCCGCGCGGTGGGAAAGGAAATGAAGTCCTGCTTTTGACAGTGTACCAACCGAGGACATAGACGTAATCTCGAGTAATTGCTTCTACGAATTATTCATTTAAGTTAGTGTGAATTAATTATTCGGAGGTTTAGAGATAAATACGCACTGGGATGTAAAACGACTTGTTGTTTTTCTGTCATTCAGTTGTTGACAAAATGGCTTTAAAACGGATTACTGAGAGAGGGGCACCTGTACAGAGAGAAAGAGAAAGAGAGAGAGAGAGAGAGAGAGAGAGAGAGAGAGAGAGAGAGAGGAGATTTAAGTTTCACGGATTCAGTCTTCAGTCTTTTATTTACATGTTTTCTCCCATGTGTATTTTGGTAATGTTTCCAATCGCAGATCAATCTTTTTTTTAATTCAAAGTCTCGAAGTCATCAAAATATGTTTTACATCAACCTAACTCGACTTCGAGCACTGTATTTCCCTGACCAAGTGTTCTTGTAGCATCTACTGATAACTCTGCATGGTCCATCTCAATATATAGATTTCTATGTTACACATTTTTATGTGGATGGAGGAAATTAACAAGATCCCGATAACGTCTGTTGTGTTATGTAATATATGAAAATTAACTACTGGTCCCTAAAGATTTCTATTAGGAATCTGGCTCAAAGGCTTCTCTTGGTGGTGAGTTTGCCTATTTTATATGTTTGTAATGCCTTCACGTTCGAAAAAAATATTAATTATTTTCCGCCTTTACTCGACTATAAAGGGATACGTTATTATGAAAGCCTCCCCAAATGAACTAATTAATTCAGCTAAAAGTACTGAAAGCCTCACAACTCTGTGAAATGCTACCATATCCCCTGAGACTCTCTCTCTCTCTCTCTCTCTCTCTCTCTCTCTCTCTCTCTGCGTTTGCGAGTAAAGGAAGACATTAACACTTCCCTTCCCTTCTGTAAGGGATGGAATCTCCTTGATAGTGTTCTTTCCCTCTGTAAAGGTAGGATGGGGCTAATGACCTGAAATAATGCCGTGGTTTGTCTGAAATAGACGAGGAAGAAGAGAATGCCATTCCTATTAGGATATGGAAGTACCTGTAGGTAATTGAGAGGGGAAAATACTTGTGAGGAACTTGAGTTGGGGTTGTGCTCTTGGGGAATGTAGGAGTTCATGTAGTCTGGATTAAGATTGAGAATGAGGACCAGTTACATTTGGATAGGAAATTCAGATTACGAAGAATTCATCCCAGATATATTAATTTTTCCCTTACAAAAAATTCATCCTAGTTAAATTAAATATTCCCCTTAAGAAGAATTCATCCCAGATTAATTCATTTTCTCTTTACGAAGAATTCATCCTAGATTAATTCATTTTTCCCTTACGAAGAATTCATCCCAGGTGAATTCATTGTCTCCTTACAAAGAATTCATCCTAGATTAATTCATTTATCCATTATGAAGAATTCACTCTAGATGAATTTCTTTTTCCCTTATGAAGAATTCATCCCAGATGAACTCATTTTTCCCTTACTTAGAATTCATCCCAGATGAATTAATTTTTCCCGTACGAAGAATTCATCCCAGATGAATTTATTTTTCCCGTACGAAAAATTCATTCCAGATTAATTCATTTTTCCTTACTTAGAATTCATCCCAAATGAATTAATTTTTCCCTTACTTTGCATTCATCCCAGATGAATTCATTTTCCCTTACTTAGAATTCATCCCAGATGAATTCATTTTTCCCTTACTTAGAATTCATCCCAGATGAATTAATGTTTCCCTTACGAAGAATTCATCCCAGATGAATTTATTTTTCCCCTTACGAAGAATTCATCCCAGATGAATTTATTTTTCCCCTGACACAAAATTCATCCCAGATGAATTTATTTTTCCCCTGACACAGAATTCATCCCAGATGAATTAATTTTTCCCCTTACGAAGAATTCATCCCAGATGAATTAATTTTTCCTTTACTTAGAATTCATCTCAGATGAATTCATTTTTCCCGTATGGAGAATTCAACCCAGATGAATTAATTTTCCCCTTACGAAGAATTCATCCCAGATTAATTCATTTTTACCTTACGAAGCATTCATCTCAGATGAATTTATTTTTCCCCTTACAAAGAATTCATCCCAAATGAATTAATTTTTCCCTTGCTTAGAATTCATCCCAGATGAATTCATTTTTCCCTTACTTAGAATTCATCTCAGATGAATTCATTTTTCCCTTACTTAGAATTCATCTCAGATGAATTCATTTTTCCCCTTACGAAGAATTCATCCCAGATGAATTCATTTTTCCCTTACTTAGAATTCATCTCAGATGAATTCATTTTTCCCTTACTTAGAATTCATCCCAGATGAATTCATTTTTCCCCTTACGAAGAATTCATCCCAGATGATTTCATTTTCCCTTACTTAGAATTCATCCCAGATGAATTCATCGTTCCCTTACTTAGAATTCATCCCAGATGAATTCATCGTTCCCTTAAGAAGAATTCACCCCAGATGAATTCATTTTTCCCTTACGAAGAATTCATCCTAGATGAATTGACTTTTCCCTTATGAAGAATTCATCCCAGATGAATTAAGTTTTCCCTTACGAAGAATTCATTTTTCCTTATGAAGAATTCATCCCAGATGAATTAATTTTTCCCTTACGAAGAATTCATCCCAGATTAGTTAATTTTTCCCCTTACGAAGAATTCATCTCAGATGAATTCATTTATCCCTTACGAAGAATTCATACCAGATGAATTCATTTTTCCCTTACGAAGAATTCATTTTCCCTTACCTAGAATTCCTTTTTCCGTATGAAGGATTCATCCCAGAGGAATTCAT
>NC_090729.1:133139999-133147499 GCF_036898095.1 Palaemon carinicauda
ACTAGTTGAAAAAATCCAACACATCATAAAGTATTTTTCTCCCATTTAATTTGAATCTTTAACCTGTTAAAAGAATATGATATTAAAATGACAGAATGCGATATTATAAATTAAATCCTTTTTGTTGGCTATTTACATCATTATTGTCAAACTTAAACTCTAGGATATTCGTTAAAAAAGTCAAAACAAACAAAAAAGGGACGTGCCTACGACCCTCGCTCGCCCTCAGCACCATTGCTGCCACACATCCCTTGAAGGAAGGTAGGTAGATGGGTAGTGTCCCTTAGGTAAACAGAGAGAGATTTACCTTTGTTGCTATGGAAGGTTGGGTGTGAATTGGTGATACCTAAGGCAACATTCAGCGTTGACTGTCACAACATTCTGGCAGAGGAGGTTTCAAGGCTTCTATGATTAAGGGCCAAGATTCCAGGATTAGGACAAAATAGCCCCTGTCCCCAAAATAAATGGCAGGTTATCAATTGATATTGATATACGCATTATTTTAGTGATGTTTCAATGTTTAGTATTATATTGTTCAATAAACAATTAGGTAATATTCCTGGGGAAGTGGTTAAGCCGGAGTCACACATCGGCGATTCAATGCCTCATATGTCATAATGGTAAAAATTTTGTTCATTACAACTCCACCTCGTATTGATCATCATCATCATCTCCTACGCCTATTGACGCAAATGGCCTCGTACTACTAATGATCAATTCGCCGTCAATCGTGTTGAATCGTAACTGAGTCATTTAATCTTACATGTGCTTAGTGTATGCCATGGTTTTGCATGCAAAGGGATATATGGTCCGAGCTTGCCAACTGTTGTATGTCGTCATGTCATGGTGCGCTACCAGGAGTTACATGGAGATGTTTACATTATCGTCACGGCATCATGAATATCGAAAGTCACATAACGCTATGAGCAACCTTGAGCACAATGCGATAGTTGTGTCAAAGTACATAGGGACAAATAACGACTTTTCAACACATCCACTCACATTTCACGACCATATAAAAGCAACAGCAATCAGGTCGGTACCAATCCAGAATCCTTTTCCATCCCCATCCACCTCAACCCTTACTGGTCAAGTTGAATCCTTGCCCCTAGAAAGGGTTATCCCCTTATTCCTCCGCCTTGTCCATAAATCTGTTCTCTGTTACAGATTCCCTCCGCCAGTATTCACCCTCTTTTCCCCCATTAATTTCACCTCCCTTAGAGCAGGGATAAGTTTGTATGCTTAAAACTCCTGTTTTCTTCTCAAAATTCTTCCCTCCTCTCCCAGTCTCTTCTACTCTCTGGGATTTGCTGCTATAAACCTTTCTTTAACATTAAAAATCTTCGCCTGGTTTGGGGTCCCGGCAGTCACGCTCTTTGGGGTTTGAGCAGCTGCGACTACCTTCCCAAGTCCTGGAGTTGGTTGTGTTCTGAGCAAACTGATTTGTTACGAGAAACCCGTTTCAAAACGATAAGAAAAATCCACATAACGGAAATTGTACTCGGCATCTACAACTGCAAGACGAATAGTCGATGTATCGTTTTACACATTCCACAATTTCCTCCGTAATCCTGGTAAAATTTTTGTATAGTCATGGATTTTCAATTTACAATTCTTGCTTCAAATTGTCATATTATCGTTTTTCCCTTTCTGGCCCGTATGGTCGGACCCATCAATGTCTTGGCATTCTCCGCTTAAACCTCTTCTTACATTGAAGTTCATACAAAATTCTCATCTGCATCAGAGCTTCATGATATTCTAAAATGAATATCACTAATTTGGGGTCGTGTTGGTTATCTGGTATGAAGTTTAACAAATCAAGGTTGGCCATGTTCTTCCAAAATTTTTATCACAGAGCTAGTTTTTTTTTTGTGTGTGTGTCTGCAACTGGACCGAGAATCGGTGCAGAATTCAATATGTTATTTACATGGTAGCATCCATGAACACGACGTCATAACACGTCGTTATGTGTGTAACGTATTACGTGAGCACATCAGCATCATTCTCGATATACGAGTATCTGCGTACTGCTCCATCTTATCGCAACCGAAAACTGTGGGTATGATCTTATCTTGATCTGCTTAATTATTATTATTATTATTATTATTATTATTATTATTATTATTATTATTAAATGCTAAGCTACAACCCTAGTTGGAAAAGCAGGATGCTATAAGCCCAGAGGCTCCAACAGGGAAAATAGCCCAGTGAGGAAAGGAAATAAGGAAAAATAAAATATTTTAAGAATAGTAACAACATTAAAATTAATATTTCCTATATTACTTTTAAAAACTATAACAAAACAAGAGGAAGAGAAACTAGATACAACAGTGTGCCCGAGTGTACCCTCAAGCAAGAGAACTCTAACCCAAGACAGTGGAATACCATGGTACAGAGGCTATGGCACTACCCAAAACTAGAGAACAATGATTTGATTTTGGAGTGTCCTTCTCCTAGAAGAGCTGGTTACCATAGCTAAAGAGTCTCTTCTACCCTTACCAAGAGGAAAGTAGCCACTGAAATTAGAGTGCAGTAGTTAACCCCTTGAGAGAAGAAGAATAGTTTGGTAATCTCAGTGTTGTCAGGTGTATGAGGACAGAGGATAATCTGTAAAGATTAGGCCAGACTATTCGGTGTCTGTGTAGGCAAAAGGAAAGAACCGTAACCAGAGAGAAGGGTCCTATGTAGTACTGTCTGGCCAGTCAAAGGACCCCATAACTCTCTAGCGGTAGTATCTCAACGGGCGGTTGGTGCCCTGGCCAACCTACTACCTTAAGTTTGTAATGGTTAATGTCGTAATAGTTATCATTAATCTCATAATACGTCATGGTGTCGTAATCAGCTTTTCTATTTTCGGTCTCACGGGACAGGACGTGCCTATACATGATGTTTGGTACTTTCGGCCGTTACACGTGAGACCTAGAATCGCCGATGTATGACTCTGGGATTAGTGTCTATATAAATTTCTTTCCCCACCTAGATGCACTCACTTTTTACCTTTCCAATATACCTCCGTTACTGCTTATTTTCTTCTTTCTAGCTGTCCACGGGGTCAGTGACCTTTGATGTCAGGATGCCAGAAAACTTCTTCAAATCATTCGTTCTAGCTGGCCAACATTTTGATTTTCACTTCATAGTGCAACTATGTTGTTTTACCCAAGCTGCAACTTATCACTGAATGGTTTCCCATGAACCAGCGTGGGTCATATGTCCCAAATTCAGAAATCCACGTGATGAAGTATTTATTGAGGGGATTTCCTATTAAAATTTTCAGCTTTAGCATGATATAACTTCTTTGATATTCCTGAACAGAAATCTGAAATACTTATCTCTTGCGTACTGCAACATCTGGAAAGGTGGAAAGAAATATTAAAACTGTTTCAAGAAACATCAAAAACACTTTTCTCTTTACTCCTATTTTCATGTTAATCAGGAAGTTTTAAGTTTAGCATTAAACTTTTCCATAGAGCATAACTTCATCCTGACACCAATACCCCTAAAATCATACATCAAGAGGGTTCAAGTCCCGTCACTGCACCACATGAGGTGCGGTATATACTTAGGGATCTTTAAAACGTCCCTCCAGCCCCCTGCTGTAAATCCTTTTAGCTTTCTAATTTAGTTCTGTTCCCGATTTCTTTCCTTCTTCCTGTTGTTCATATCATTTGATTTTCCACTAAACGGTGCAACTGAGAGAGTTTCCCCAGTTATACCAAGGGGCTGAATAACTCCCTCTGCCCTGGCGCCATCTTCTATGACCCGAATTCCATCTCTCTCTCTCTCTCTCTCTCTCTCTCTCTCTCTCTCTCTCTCTCTCTCTCTCTCTCTCTCTCATGCATAAAGAGCTACACGTAACCAATTCACGCTTTCCATATCTGTGTTGATATTTTCATGCCTCGGAAAGGAACAGCTTATTCATGAGGACATGTTTTACGTGTGGCAACACGCATGTAAACTAAATGGGACAATGTCCTGAACCTGTTCACTATGTAGATTATTTATGACCTGTCGTCATTGTGTCACGGTTATGAAACTTGCCTGTCCTTTCGAAATCAAATCTGATACAATTCCTCTTCTTATTCTTGAACTTCAGCAGGCATTAATCGTTCATTATTTACAGTATACATAATATACACTGTATATTTATGTATTTGTGTATATATCTGCGTGTAATAATTGCAATTTCATCATAATCTCTTGTCGTCTTGGCAATTTCTGGATATTTTTATCACTTGAGGCCTTGAACCCGGGTCAAGTACGAAAGAAGGAGCAAAGAACAATAGATAATAGAACAGTTTGTTACGACAGTGAGGAAGGATTCATTCCAGTTTTAGTAATATTGATCCGAATTCAGCAGATGCATTGTGTGACCTGAATTACATAAATGTACGTTGATACGAATATCGCTCATTATTATTCCTAGATGTATAACTTTGTAAACTATAATATGTTTGCCATACAGTTTAAAACCGCGTTGTTGTTGTCGTTTTTTTTTTTTTTTTTTTTTTTTTTTTTTTTTTTTTTTTTTTTTTTTTTAAGAATTTATGTAAAATACATAACAAATGAACGCAAAATGTGATAGACATTGTGTGCGTTTAAATTTTGTGTTGACTGAAAACCTTAAAAATCTATAAAGGTAATATCCTGTCAAAAAGTCAACGATTCAACCATCTTCGCTGTAACTTCGAAATAAGTTTTCGAAATATTCCTTCACATTTTATGCATTCCAACCCAAGTGCTACTCAATCATGACTGTTAACATTTGCTATTTTTTTTAATCAAGTTATTTCCAAAATATTAGGATGGAAAGACTCAATTTGTTCCTCAAAGGTCCTATGTTGTTATTATTATTATTATTATTATTATTATTATTATTATTATTTCTTGCTAAGCTACAACCCTAGTTTGAAAAGCAAGATGCTATAAGCCCAGGGGCTCCAACAGGGAAAATAGCCCAGTGAGGAAAGGAAACAAGAAAAAATAAATTATCTTAAAAAACAGTAACATAAAAATGAATATCTCCTATATAAACTATACAAACTTCAACAAAACAAGAGGAAGAGAAATAAGATAGAATAGTGTGTCCGAGTGTACTCTCAAGCAAGAGAACTCTAACCCAAGACAGTGGAAGACCATGATACAGAGGCTATGGCACCACCAAAGATTAGAGAACATTGGTTTGATTTCGGAGTGTCCTTCTCATAGAAGAGCTGCTTACCATAGCTAAAGAGTCTCTTCTATCCTTACCTAGAGGAAAATGGCTACTGAACAATGACAGTGCAGTAACCCCTTGGGTGAAGAAGAATTATTGGGTAGTCTCAGTGTTGTCAGGTGTATGAGGACAGAGAAGTGTGTGTAAAGAATAGACCAGACTATTCAGTGTATGTGTAGGCAAAGGGAAAATGAAGCGTAACCTGAGAGAAGGATCCAGTGTAGCACTGTATTATTAGTTTTTGAAACGTTATTTAAGACGGAAGCGTAAATAATTCACATTTCAAAAATTTAAAAGCTACTCATTAATAGCAGAAGCAAGGGACAGTGACATTTTCCTATCAAGCAGAACAAAGTCCTAGATTCCTAGAGACTGACCATATATAAATATGATCATACCCCAAGCCCCCACTCCACCCAAGCTAGGACCAAGGAGGCCCAGCCAATGGCTGCTGATGGCTTAGCAGATAGACCTATTGGCTCCCCCAAACCTCCCAGCCTTAGCTCACAAGGATGGTAAGGTTTCAATGACCAAAGAAACTAACGAGTAAGCGTGGGCCTCGAACCCCAGTCTGGCGTTCACCAGTCATGGACGTTACCACATCGGCCACCACAACCCTAAGGGAATTTAGAGAGGCGGTGAAGACCTCTGTATCCAGTCTCCTTATCTCTTTCTTGAGATTTGGATCTAAACTTTCTACGGGCCTAGATGTCAATTTCCCCTTACTTTTGAAACTTCATCGCACATGCAACTTGTTTAATACAATACCTTTGTTTAAGTCCGGAAAATTGAATTTTTTTCGAACAATACGGTACGAAAAAAATGTGAAACAAAAATTCTAAATAGTGGTTTTAAGATCATGTTTGAAAGTTTTGATCATTGCATTTTCGAAATCTATTTAAGGTTGGAAGAGAATGTGAGTCAAAATATTATCCAGCTTCCAAAAATGTTACATAAGCTTTTCGCTTTTATCAGGCAGTAATTCATATACTAATGTCAATGACATGTTCTGTTATAGGTCATGAAGAGTATGCTATTGATACAGAAGCAATTTCATTGTGAGGCCTAAATTAGAATGCGGTCTGCCACACTTTCAGAATCATAGAATGAAAGTTCTTTACTGCCTTAGATTTTGTGATACCATTAAGTCAACGTGTGTACTACCAGGCATGTTTTGACGTGTATTGACATCAACGGAGGGAAGGGGTTAAGTAGAAATGATATCTCTACGGTGTTGTGTGAGCTCTGACCAAGCATCATTCCTTTGCCTAAACTTTTCGTATTGTTCCTTTTATGTAATCAATACTTGCAAGTTTACGTGCACTGGCCAGGTTGCATTCGTGAAGTGCAGATGACAAAATAACATTCAGCGATTGTAAACATTCAGCGATTGTATAGATTGGGCATTTCGTACCGATTTTTTTTTTCCATAAATCCTTTCGACTTCAACCTTTCTTGCATCACCCCAGTTACTTCAAAACCTTGACTATTTTATCATGAGCTACATGTACCCGTGCACGATACATCTGTTTATCTACATCTCACATTTCCAACTGGTCTATTTCCCTGTAATATCCAATAATGCATAGCTTTTTACCCCTTTTTTGACTTCCAAAATAAAAAAGAAATATTCATTGTAATGAATACAACGGCTCCGAATTAACATACAAGGACTATTTCAAGAAAATATTTTATGCTTTAAAGATATAATAGAATAATTAAAACGGATGAGGTTTATTTAAAACCAAAATAAAAAAAAAAGTTATCAAAGTAATAGAATATGTAAATTGGATGGTTTTATCGGCAGCCAAACTACTCTAAGGCAATTAACATATTAATACAAATGGGACAGATGAAGTGAGTGGACATTACTGTTTGGAAAATACCCATTATATACCGTTAACTTTATTTATTGTATTGCCATATCCTTCCTTTACGACATGCTTTGCGGTGAGCTTTCATTTTTTAACTAAGTAAATATTCCTGTGGTGAATTGATGGTGGTTACCCATCCGTAAACACTACGGGTGGTGGGGTCTCTCAATGTATATGTTTGTTTTTACGTAGGTTTAGCTTTTTTTTTTTTTTATCTTTTAGTTTTTTAATCTCATCAGCAATATAAAATTACACCAGATAGATACACATTTAACATTTACACACAAGCAAAACTAGTTGAAAATAGTTAAATAAAAAGGGACAAGATTATTTCATGTATTCATATTTATGAATAATTCAACAAGGAAAAATTAAAATTACATAACAGAAAAATTAACTGTAACATCCAAACTA
>NC_090729.1:133149999-133164999 GCF_036898095.1 Palaemon carinicauda
GAATCACACGAAGTGCTTCTTCACCTACTTTTGGGTACATGGGGAGATCCAAAACTCTCCCTTTTCGCGCTCAAGTCACATTTCAAATAGATGGCTTCCTCTTGCAGTGATTCCAGTAGCAACTCCACATCAGTGTTAAATGGATTCGGCACCAATGTCCAAAGAGAATTCTCCATTGAGACATCTGGAAAATAGTGTATAAATTCCTCAGCTTTTAATGATTTTATTATTCTCTGAAACAAGTAATTTCGAGCAGATGACTTCACGCCCCCTTTGTATCGTACTCACGCCCCCTTAGTGGGGCGCCCCCCCCCAGTTTGGGAACCACTGGGCTAAAGTAAGAAAAGGAAAGTGTTTGACAGAAGAGTTCATAACCACTGGTGGGGTTATACAGGGTTGCCCACTATCACCACACCTCTTCAACCTATACTTGGAATGGGTTATGAGAATGGCACTTGGAGATTATGAGGGTGGCATAGATATAGGAGGGACAAAAATATCTAACATGAGGTATGCAGATGACATAGTGATTTTAGCAGAAACTAAGGAGGAACTTCAGAGAGTGTTGAGAATGGCGGAGGAGCAGTGTAGTAGGTATGAATTAGTGATAAATAGAGAGAAAACCAAAAGTATGAAATTTGGACGCCAGAGAGAGGCCTTAGAAATACAGCTATCAGAGGGAGAAGTGGAACAAGTCAATGAGTTTAAATATTTGGGAGTGTTTTTCATAGCAGATGGAAAGAGCAATTAAAGACCGAATCTCAAGTGGCCAGAAAGCATTTGGAAAGATAGAAATATATCCATTAAGTTGAAAATTAGGCTATTAAGAGCAATAGTAATCCCCACAGTGATATACGGTGCTGAATGCTGGATACTGAAGAAGAGAGAAGAGAAAAAGTTATTAGCCTTTGAAATGAAATGTCTGAGAAGAATCTGTGGTGTAAGATGGGAGGACAGTATTACGAACGACAGAGTGAGAGAAATGGCTGGTGTTGAGGACACAATTCTTATTAGAGTGGAAGATATTCAGAGGAGATGGTTTGGGCATGTACAGAGGATGGAACAGGACAGATGGCCAAAGATAGTGCTTCATGGTCAAGTGGCCGGAAATAGACCGAGAGGACGACCAAGAGATACATGGGTGAAAACCTTCAAGAAAGCAAATAGAGGCGAGACATTTCAGCAGCTGGCACAGATGGCATTGGATAGGAGTCTCTGGAGAGAATGGCGATATCAGATGCAGGACCCAACCCGGAGAATTCCGGACGGGATTTAGTGAGTGAGTGAGTGAGTGATATATATATATATATATATATATATATATATATATATATATATATATATATATATATATATATATATATATATATATATCCATATATATATATATATCCATATATATATGTATATGTATATATATATAATGTTCTGGGACTAACGGTAGGGACTGATTGTCAAGAGATGAACTTCAGACCCTTTCCTGGAATATATTACAATAATTTTCAGAATAACGGCTGTGATAGGCCTATATTTAGAATGAATTCAATTCAATTAAATGTCTACTCTGAACACTTTCATTGTGTGCCGCGCTGGGTCTCATTAGACCATAGTCCTGGTGGACTTGAATTACACAAAAGTTTGACGAGGCGTTCAAGGTTGGATAGTTAATTTTCTTTGGCCTTTTAGGACCTACCATAGCTGATAGTCTATATTACGTGTTTTACGTAGTTGAGCCTATCTTTGCTCTCGGTATCTTTTTGAGAGGTAAACTATTTATATGTCGCACTTATAGAAGGATTGAAGAAATAAATGGAAGGTATCTCTAGTTATATAGGACTGTGTGTTAAGTCCCAGATTATCCATAATACTAAGAAAAGAAGCTAGCAGATAAGAAGCTTAAGAGATAAGTTGAGATAATGATTTTTTTTTTATCCCCTTTGTGGAATTGCACTTATATTAGTTGACCTTCGTTAAACACATGTTTTGTTTGGAATTGTACCTCTACCTTCACACCTTCACGTTGTCTGTAACTAACGGATGGGTGAAGCATCACATATCAGACAACATGAATGAATTTCAAAATAAGAGGTCTAACGGCCAGAACAATCAGCTAATGCTTATTGTTAGTGATGCATTAAGATCCTTGTTTGGATTATTGATAACTTAGTACTGTCGTTGAAATATTTTTATTTGATTATCAATTCCTTCTCTTGTTTTCTTATTTCCTTTCCTCACTGGGGTATCTTCCCTGTTGGAGCCTATGAGCTTATAGCATCCTGCTTTTCCAACTAGGGTTGTGGCTTAGCAAGTAATGACAACAACAACAACAACAACAACAACAACAACAACAACAACAACAACAACAACAACAACAACAACAATAATAATAATAATAATAATAATAATAATAATAATAATATTTAAGTAAATTTTAATGACTTGTAGAGGGATGTGACGATGTGTTTTTATTTGTGTGAAATTATATGTATGAATAATCGCGAAAGTATTAATGTATAGATGAATGTGTGAATTTTATGTTTCTTTCGTATGGGCAGATACATATTTATTTTGTAAATGTAGGTTTTTATATACTCTAGAATATATATTTGAATATTTACGTTTTAAATTTTATTGCATGTACTTTGATAAGTATATAATAAGAAAATTGTTAAAGTTTAGACATATGTTCACACGATCAAATTGACCTGTGTTATAAATTTTTTTCTTGTCTAATTCAATGAGCGGATGTATGTTTTACTTGTGTTAAAATGTACACATGAGTTCACGTAATTGTATGCATTTAATTTACATGTTTATGTTTTCTCTGTGAGCATGCATACATGTTTACTTATTGATATATGTTGCACACGTATACATGGAAGTATTAGTAACAGTATTTGTATTTTTTATGGGTAGATGCATACATTCACATATTTGTGAATGTTTATATTCATTCGTACAATTCTAAAGCAAATATAAGCTTATATATATATATATATATATATATATATATATATATATATGTATATATATATATATATATATATATATATATATATATATATATATATATATATATATTTATATAAATGGTGCATAATAAATACTATAAAAGATTTAATTTTTTTTATTTATAAATGTATCTATCTATCTATCTATGTATATATACACACATATATATGTGTGTATGTATATGTATGTATGTATATATATAAATATTTATATATATGTGTATATATATGTACGTGTGTCTGTGTGTATAATATATAATATCTGTGCATGCGTGCTTATTTTTTTGTCAAGTTTTTTTTCTTTTTTCATGTCATTTTCATTTAATGCTAAATCCATGTTGTATCAATTAAGATAATTTATACCATTAGCGCAGTGCCATCAGCAATTTGGTATTAAATGAATACATATATATGTATATATATATTTATATATATATGTATATATGTATATATATTTATATATATATATATATATATATATATATGTGTGTGTGTGTGTGTGTATTTATATGCGTACATATATATATATATATATATATATATATATGTATATGTGTGCATATATATATATATATATATATATATATGTGTGTGTGTGTATATATATATGTATATGTATATGTGTACACACACATATATATATGTATGTATATATATATATATATATATATATATATATATATATATATATATATATGTATATATATATATATGTATGTATATATGTATATATATTAACCGTTTCTCCTTTCAATGATATTTCATCTTCCATTGCATATTCCGTTCTCACCATCTGTCTTTCTGCTATTTATCTTGAGCCCAACCTCTCGTTATATTTCATGCATTCTGGTAAGCGAGCATTGCTAAGCATAATGACAGCGTCATAAGCTTACTCTAGGTCAGCTGATTTCCTATTACCTATCCACCCCAATCTTTCTCAACCATCTTTGACTGTTCTACACATTACAAAATCAATGAGGAGGATAAGCAACATTGGTGACAACGCATTCCCTTAGAGTAATCGGCTTTTCACTTAAATTAATATGATAGGACTCCATTAACATTAACTTTGCACTTGCTATGCTGTTGAAGAGACTTAATCAAATTTAAATTAAGAGGAATTTCATACTAACGCAGGACTCTCCACAAAATTGGTCGGTGCGCATTATCAACGGCTTTTTCGTAGTCCACAAACGCCATCAAAAGTGGATTTCTATATTATACACATTGCTGTACATCATATCTCAAGAGGAAAATTTTGTATGGACAGTTTCTACCTTTTCTAAATCCTGTGTTCATCTCTTTGAGTTTTTTTTATTTTTATCAATCTTTCTCTCAAGTCTTTCTAATAAGGATATATATTTTCATGACAACTGACGTAAGTGTTATGCCTCTGTAATTATTACAATCAGTCAGGTCTCCATTTTTGCCCTTTTTCACCAACCCTCTTAACTCCCATTCGCCAGGTGTTGCCACTTAATACCCCATTCTACAAAATAATCTTGTAAGTATTCGGGGGTCAATTCATTTTCAGATAGTATCATTTCGGCAGTTATACCATCATAACCAGCGGCATTCCATCTCCTGCTATTTTTTATAATAGCTTCGACTTCAAACACGCTGAATTCATTCATGGGTACATCACGTCTTCCTCAGGTTCATGTATATCAATCAAATGACTCCCTTCATATCTCCTATCCATGACCTCAAGGGCTTCATCAAAGGGCTCCATCCAACGTTGCCTTTCTCCATCTTCTGTTGTTATAACAGATCCATCTCTCTTTTTGATGGGTATATGCTTCATCTTTTTTGTTCCCGTAGAGATTTCATTAATACTATTACACCATAGCCACTCCCTGAATTTACAGCTTTGTTAGCCTCATGGTTTTTCTTTTTAAATATTCTCTAGGGTCATTTCCAGCTTTTCTTTTGACCTCACTGTCAATACTGGAATACGTAGCATGCTCTACCTTGTAATTTTCATTACTTCCTCGAAAACTTTCAACAATCTATTTCTGTCCTTGTCTTCTTTTTATAGTATCCTGCGTATCATTTGATATCCATGGCTTTCTCCTTGTAATTGCGTATCCATAAACTTCACTACATCTGATATATGTTCTTCATTAATTGTCTATTCTACGTCTTTTTAAGTCTTTGAGACTGTAAATCGATTCCTACATTCAGATGCAAAGTTTTCTTTGTGTTTATATTCTAAAAGCATAGTTGTATCAAACCTAGATATTTTATCACATTTCTGTTGGGTGCTTTCAGTTTTAATTTCAGTGTGGCAATGATGATCTGGTGATCCCTACCAATAGCTTCTTACATTTCTCAGTCCTCATTTTCTTTATTTATATTAATGGCTTTGTGATCTTTTTGATTTTCAAAATTGTCACATGGTGAAGTCCATGCATATTTGTGGACGTCCTTGTGCTGGAAAAAGTGTACCTCCAATGACAATCCTAACATTAGGAAGGTATGGGCCCGAGGTATTCTTCTGAAAACCTCTTACCCATTTACGCAGCGTAGCCCTAGCTGCATCCCTAGACTCAGCAGACTTTTGATCATCAAAAGCCTCCTTTACCAACTTGTCACACACAGTACATACCTCTGGGTCCCAGTACTTGAGGGCCCCTTTGGTGACAGAACAGCGGGCGTGAGACCTACACACGCCAAGTCCGTAGAAGTCCTTGCTGCGGACCCTACAAAAGTTGTTCCCGCACACGGGATGCTCCTCCTTTCCAGAAGCTGATGAAGCAGGGGAATCCATAACAGCAATGAAAAAGCTTCGAAAAGAGCGAGATAACACAGGGGAAATACTGGCCACCAAAGCTACAAACGAAAGAATGGTTTGGTGGCACCGTACGGTGGCGATTGGCTGAACTATTTACAGTACATTAGGAAAGTCGAGTTGTTTACCTCTCTAACGACTCTCCTATTTTTCTTGCCACTTTCCCTCTCGAAGTGAAAGGCTATTCGGGGTGTAAATAGCTATGAGTTGTGTCAAGATACGTCCTTACGCGATATCCCTTGGAGAAATTTAAGGGATACTCGCTCCAGGAGTTAGAATTCTGGGTACCTTCGGTAAATTCTCTGGGATATATCACTGTAGTCACATATAACTTAGGAAGCTACTAATGAAGGAACTTCCATCAGGACGACATGGCTCTTTCACCCAAAAATAGATTTTTCGCTTCGCTCAGAATCCGTTTTTTTGAACAGAAACTTATATAAGGTGCATTAAAGTCAACAGTCACAAGTTTCATATCTCTCTTTGGATCTCCTCTATGACACACTGCTGTTCTTTATAGTATTCGTCTTTCACTTTCCTCAGGGGAATCCTTTGTTGGTGCATAGCAAACTATGTTACTCATATTCCACTGCTTGGATTTAAACTTTGCAAGTAACAATCTACTATTTACTGCTCTCCACTCAGTTAATGCCTTTTCTGCTCTTGGTGTTATCATCATTCCTACCCCTTCTCTTCCAACTCCATGTGTTCATCCTGAATAGATATACTGTATATATTGCCTTGGTCTAAGGTTTACTTACCAATCCCCTTACAACGTGTTTCACTTAGAGCCTGGATATCCAAACTATATTTCATAAATTCACAGTGAGAGAGAGAGAGAGAGAGAGAGAGAGAGAGAGAGAGAGAGAGAGAGAGAGAGAGAGAGAGAGAGAAGTGTTCTTTCGTGATTATTTTTCTTTTCTGTTAGTGTAAACAGATTAAAGTCGAAAAGGAAATGGTATAGATAAATGTTGTGTTTATAAATGCGTTTTCAATTTGCTTGAATTTGAAGTCAACATGTAGAAATCTCCCCATTTCTCTCCAGTCCGCGTTCAAACACAGAACACTTCATGATTTCTGTCACAGAAACACCAGCTCTTTGTCAATTCTGGGAAAGGGGAATTTGTAAGAGGACTTGGTGTGATTTTTGACGATACACTTCGTTAGCATAAACCTTCACAACCGTCATGAACGTCAGTTAGCATTTCCCCCCAAGCCTGAGAGAGAGAGAGAGAGAGAGAGAGAGAGAGAGAGAGAGAGAGAGAGAGAGAGAGAGAGAGAGAGAGAGAGAGAGAGAGAGAGAAGGGGGGGGGGCTAAAATCCTGTATCTTTGTTGATAACCACCGTTACCTCCTCGTCATGGTTTCCTCTCTCTCTCTCTCTCTCTCTCTCTCTCTCTCTCTCTCTCTCTCTCTCTCTCTCTCTCTCTCTCTCTCTCAAATCCAGCATCTTTGTTGATGCCTGTCCGTACCCCCCCCTCTCTCTCTCTCTCTCTCTCTCTCTCTCTCTCTCTCTCTCTCTCTCTCTCTCTCTCTCTCTCTCTCTCTCTCTCTCCAAAATCCTGAATTCCACGAGGTATGAGCTTGTCAAAGGAAAGTCCTTATCTAAATCACATCCACTGTGTTCCATGGATGGGGCCATAGAAGCCGTGGAAGCTTCTATTCGCTTTCCAGAACATGAGTCCTGATAGAGAGAGAGAGAGAGAGAGAGAGAGAGAGAGAGAGAGAGAGAGAGAGAGAGAGAGAGAGAGAGAGAGAGAGAGAGATGTTTTTTTTATTTCTTTAAAAATATGAAATTAAACATAAAACTGTTTGCCTATCTGGATATTGGGTGCGCATGCGTGCTAAGAAGAGTCTGCTTGATTCGGCAGTTTGTATGAGTAATAGAGTTTTAATTATGAGAATTGAGAAATATTCACCTTAGCTGCAGTTTATGGTTATATTTTACTAGTTTGGTCCTAAGAATTTATTAACTGCCTTTAATATTATCTTATTTTTTAAATTTTGAATTCGAATTCTGTTTCTCCATCTCAGTTGGTTTCTTCAAAATCAGTTCGTGTTAGTTTGGAAAATTCTTAAAAAGTCCATTGTAATTGCGCTTGCACACCCACACCACCCCACACGTGTGTGTGTGTATATATATATATATATATATATATATATATATATATATATATATATATTATATAATTAATATATATATATTATATAATTAATATGTATATATTATATAATTAATATATATATATATATATATATATGTATATATATATATATATATATATATATATATATATATATATATATATATATATATATACTAAGAAAGTTTGCGGGTGAGGACTGGCATAGAAGGACCATAAGCAGACGCAAGTGGAAAGATAGGTCTGAGGTCTTTGTTCCGCAGTAGACTTGTAACGGCTGATATATATATATATATATATATATATATATATATTATATATATATTTATACATATATATATGTATATATATACATATATATATATATATATATATATATATATATATATATATATATATATTTATACATATATATACTGTGTATATATATATATATATATATATATATATATATATATATATACTGTGTATATATATATATATATATATATATATATATATATATATATATATATATGTTTATACATATACATATTTATACATACATACATACATACATACATACATACATATATATACCAAGGCACTTCCCCCAATTTTGGGGGGGTAGCCGACATCAACAAATGAAACAAAAACCAAAAGGGGACCTTTACTCTCTACGTTCCTCCCAGCCTGACAAGGGACTCAACCGAGTTCAGCTGGTTCTGGTAAGGTGCCACAGCCCACCCTCCCCCGTTATACACCACAGATGAAGCTTCATAATGCTGAATCCCCTACTGCTGCTACCTCCGCGGTCATCTAAGGCACCGGAGGAAGCAGCAGGGCCTACCGGAACTGCGTCACAATCGCTCGCCATTCATTCCTATTTCTAGCACGCTCTCTTGCCTCTCTCACATCTATCCTCCTGTCACCCAGAGCTTTCTTCACTCCATCCATCCACCCAACCCTTGGCCTTCCTCTTGTACTTCTCCCATCAACTCTTGCATTCATCACCTTCTTTAGCAGACAGCCATTTTCCATTCTCTCAACATGGCCAAACCACCTCAACACATCTATATCCACTCTAGCTGCTAACTAATTTCTTACACCCGTTCTCACCCTCACCACTTCGTTCCTAACCCTATCTTCTCGAGATACACCAGCCATACTCCTTAGACACTTCATCTCAAACACATTCAATTTCTGTCTCTCCATCACTTTCATTCCCCACAACTCCGATCCTTACATACATATATATATATATATATATATATATATATATATATATATATATATATATATATATATATCGCCGTGTGTATACCATTGTCTGAACTCATATTGTAAAGGTAAAAAGTAATAGAAATAAAACTCATATTTCATGCACTTATGATGATTATGTATTTTTTTATTTTCTACTTATGCACCCATTCCTAAGCCTCCACTTACTTTCTTACCTTCTTGTTTCCTTTAACTCTTTCTTTCCTTCCTTCCTCTCTTCTGGCCACCCTCCTCCCCCCCCCCCCCCCTCTTTCCCTTTGAAGAAGAAATCCCTAGAAGTTAATGAATCTGTCCCATGCTGCGGAAAATGAACTGATCTCATTTTATGGACTGGAGGATTTCAGTCCTTCCCAGGATGGCTGAGCTACGTCAGAGGGAATCGACGTAAACGAATAGATGGATAATACCAATCGATTGAAGCTTTTCTTCTTCCTATTTCTATTCCTTTTATGCTTCCTGTTGATCATTTCAATCTACTACTTCCTCCTGATTTTGTTAGTTTTTTTCTACTTCATCTTCGTCTCCATATTTTTGTCCTTTTTTCTTTCTTATATATGTCTTCTCTTTTAGCTTTTTTCCCCCTGTCAGCTATTGCTATATTGAGTTTTTTGTTCATCAACTTTCTTCTGACTTTTTTTGTTTTGTTTTTGTAGTCCATCATCGTCTCCATTTGTTTTGTCTTTATAGTCCAACATCGTCTCCATATTATCTGGCCCTTTTCTGTAATATATATATATATATATATATATATATATATATATATATATATATATATGTATATATATGTATATGTATATATATATATATATATATATATATATATATATATATATATATACTCTTTTATCTTTCTGCCATGTCTGCAATTGCTGTACGGAGTTGTTTGGCACTTTTTGTTCCTTATTTTTCCTCATTCACAACTTTGCTTAGTTATCCTTTATTTTTTTCTTATTCCTTGAAGTTTTGAAGATCGCTCATAAATGGCGAAGCCAAAGGACAGAACAGTGTCGTAAAGACTGGCCATACATTCATAAGATCAGCGCCTAAGCCTCCTCTCTATCAAGCTAGGACCGACCAGGGAGGACCAGGCAATGGCTGCTGATAATTCAGCATGCAGACTTATAGTCCTCCCTCCAAACCCCCTATCTCTTAGCCTGACGTCACAAGAATGGTGACGTTGCAGACACTACTAGAAACTCTTGAGTTTCAGCAAGTCTCAAACTCCCGTCCAATAGATTGCTAGACAGGGGCGTTTCCCATTAGCTACCACAACCCTTAGTCTAAATTTCCCTCTATTTATAGCCTTCCCTCTTGCATTATTTTTCTTCTTCTCTCACTCCCTTTATCCCTTTCCCTATAATCCGCATCATCCGTTTTTCTTTCCCTCTTGCTCTTCGTTCTTCTTTTCTTCGCATTTATCTCCCTTTTCGTCTTCCTTTTCCTTTTCCCACCTCCTTCCTCTTTCTTCCTGCTATCATCCTTATAACTAATTTGTCTTTTGAGGGACCCATCTGTATTTCATGCTGACATTGGCAGAAACTGAAATACAGGAAACATTTTAAGTATTTCAGTCATTTTTCCCTCAGAACTCATCCAATAAACGTTTGGCAATAAACCCTTACTGTAATACAACAAATAGGAAGTAATTTATTTTAATGTTATTGAAAGAATGAAGATACATTTGCAATTACCCAGGTGACAACTTACGAATCGTTTTCCATTCTCATTTTTGTTATTGCTTTTTCCCATCGTCATTAGAATTAGCCGTTAATCAATTTTATCTACATTCAAGAAGAAAATTTCCCGTAAACGTCTATTTTTTACGACGATATTTTATTGCGTTCCTCCACCGTTATTATATCGCCAAACTTTCACACCCGCAAAATTTCCCCCGTTTTATACCATTACGTCTTGTGCGTCAATAAATTCAATTTCGGCACAGAAGACGCGCCCATACGAAGCTCCTCTTGAGTGACACACGGAAGGAAGTATTCATCGAGTTTATGACGGCAATAAAAAAGGGGTGTTCGACCAAGTATGTGTTTTGGGGGGAGAAGAGACGTGTGAGGGAGGCATAGAAGATAAACATGTCATTTTTAAAGGGTTTTAAGTCTCTACATTACGTTAACGACATAGTTTTGGTTTGACAGTCCTAGTATTATTATTATTATTATTATTATTATTATTATTATTATTATTATTATTAGCTAAGCTACAACACTAGTTGGAAAAGCAGGATGACATAAGCCCAAGGGCTCCAACAAGGAAAGTAACCCAGTGAGGAAAGGAAATAAAGAACCATAGAATAGTGTGCCTTTATGTACCCTAAAGCAAGAGAACTCTAAGCCAAGACGGCAGAAGACCATTTTACCGAGGCTATGGCACTATCCAATGGTACAGAACAGGGGTTTAATTTTTGAGTGTCCACCTAGGATAGTTGCTTACCTTGATAAATTATTGAGAATTTTTTTAACTGGGGTTCCAGCTTGCCATGTAGTAGTAGTAGTAGTAGTAGTAGTAGTAGTAGGTTGGTCAGGGCACCAGCCGCCCGTTGAGATACTACCACTAGAGAGTTATGAGGTCCTTTGACTGGTCAGACAGTAATACAGTGTATCCTTCTCTCTGGTTACGGTTGTTTCCCTTTGCCTACACAGACACCAAATAGTCTGGCCTATTCTTTACAGATTATCCTCTATTCTCATACACATGACAACACTGAGATTACCAAACAATTCTTCTTAACCCAAGGGGTTAACTACTGCGCTGTATTTGTTCTGTGACCGCTTTCCTCTTGGTAAGGGTAGAAGAGACTCTTTAGCTTTGGTAAGCAGCTCTTCTAGGAGAAGAACACTCCAAAATCAAACCATTGTTCTCTAGTCTTGGGTAGTGCCATAGCCTCTGTACCGTGGTCTTCCATTGTCTTGGGTTAGTTCTCTTGCTTGAGGTTACACTTGAGCACACTATTCTATCTTATTTCTCTTCTTGTTTTGTTAAGTTTTTTATAGTTTACATAGGAGATATTTATTTTAATGTTACTCTTCTTAAAATATTTTATTTTCCTCTTTTCCTTTCCTCACTGGGCTATTTTCCCTGTCTCAAACTTCCGTCCAATAGATTGCTAGGCAGGGTCGTTTTCAATAGGCTACCATAACCCTTAGTCTAAATTTCCCTCTTCTTCTAGCTTTCCCTCTTGCATTATTTTTCTTCTTCTCTCGTTCCCTTTATCCCTTTCCCTATAATCGGCATCATCCGTTTTTCTTTCCCTCTTGCTCTTCGTTCTTCTTTTCTTCGTATTTATCTCCCTTTTCGTCTTCCTTTCCCTTTTCCCACTTCCTTCCTCCTCTTTCATCCTGCCATCATCCTTATAACTAATTTGTCTTTTGAGGGACCCATCTCTATTTCATGCTGACATTGGCAGAAACTGAAATACAGGAAACATTTTAAGTATTTCAGTCATTTTTCCCTCAGAACTCATCCAATAAACGTTTGGCAATAAACCCTTACTGTAATACAACAAATAGGAAGTAATTTATTTTGATGTTATTGAAAGAATGAAGATACATTTGCAATTACCCAGGTGACAATATACGAATCGTTTTCCATTCTCTTTTTTGTTATTGCTTTGTCCCATCGTCATTAGAATTAGCCGTTAATCAATTTTATCTACATTCAAGAAGAAAATTTCCGTAAACGTCCATTTTTTTACGACGATATTTTATTGCGTTCCTCCACTGTTATTAGATCGCCAAACTTTCACACCCACAAAATTTCCCCGTTTTATACCATTACGTCTTGTGCGTCAATAAATTCAATTTCGGCACAGAAGACGCGCCCATACGAAGCTCCTCTTGAGTGACACACGGAAGGAAGTATTCATCGAGTTTATGACGGCAATAAAAAAGGGGTGTTCGACCAAGTATGTGTTTTGGGGGGAGAAGAGACGTGTGAGGGAGGCATAGAAGATAAACATGTCATTTTTAAAGGGTTTTAAGTCTCTACATTACGTTAACGACATAGTTTTGGTTTGACAGTCCTAGTATTATTATTATTATTATTATTATTATTATTATTATTATTATTATTAGCTAAGCTACAACACAAGTTGGAAAAGCAGGAGGATACAAGCCCAAGGTCTCCAACAAGGAAAGTAACCCAGTGAGGAAAGGAAATAAGGAAACATAGAATAGTGTGCCTTTGTGTACCCTAAAGCAAGAGAACTCTAAGCCAAGACGGCAGAAGACCATTTTACCGAGGCTATGGCACTATCCAAGGATAGAGAACAATGGTTTGATTTTTGAGTGTCCACCTAGGATAGTTGCTTACCTTGATAAATTATTGAGAATTTTTTTAACTGGGGTTCCAGCTTGCCATGTAGTAGTAGTAGTAGTAGTAGTAGTAGTAGTAGTAGTAGGTTGGTCAGGGCACCAGCCACCCGTTGAGATACTACCGCTAAAGAGTTATGGGGTCCTTTGACTGGTCAGACAGTAATACAGTGTATCCTTCTCTCTGGTTACGGTTCTTTCCCTTTGCCTACACATACACCAAATAGTCTGGCCTATTCCTTACAGATTATCCCCTATTCTCATACATCTGACAACACTGAGATTACCAAATAATTCTTATTCACCCGGGGGGTTAACTAATGCGCTGTATTTGTTCTGTGGCCGCTTTCCTCTTGGTAAGGGTAGAAGAGACTCTTTAGCTATGGTAAGCAGCTCTTCTAGGAGAAGGACACTCCAAAATCAAACCATTGTTCTCTAGTCTTGGGTAGTGCCATAGCCTCTGTACCATGGTCTTTCACTGTCTTGGGTTAGTTCTCTTGCTTGAGGTTACACTTGAGCACACTATTCTATCTTATTTCTCTTCTTCTTGCTTTGTTAAGTTTTTTTATAGTTTACATAGGAGATATTTATTTGAATGTTGTTACTCTTCTTAAAATATTTTATTTTCCTCTTTTCCTTTCCTCACTGGGCTATTTTCCCTGTCTCAAACTCCCGTCCAATAGATTGCTAGGCAGGGTCGTTTTCAATGGGCTACCATAACCCTTAGTCTAAATTTCCCTCTTTTTCTAGCATTCCCTCTTGCATTATTTTTCTTCTTCTCTCACTCCCTTTATCCCTTTCCCTATAATCGGCATCATCCGTTTTTCTTTCTCTCTTGCTCTTCGTTCTTCTTTTCTTCGTATTTATCTCCCTTTTCGTCTTCCTTTCCCTTTTCCCACTTCCTTCCTCCTCTTTCATCCTGCCATCATCCTTATAACGAATTTGTCGTTTGAGGGACCCATCTCTATTTCATGCTGACATTGGCAGAAACTGAAATACAGGAAACATTTTAAGTATTTCAGTCATTTTTCCCTCAGAACTCATCCAATAAACATTTGGCAATAAACCCTTACTGTAATACAACAAATAGGAAGTAATTTATATTAATGTTATTGAAAGAATTAAGATACATTTGTAATTACCCAGGTGACAATATACGAATCTTTTTCCATTCTCTTTTTTGTTATTGCTTTGTCCCATCGTCATTAGAATTAGCCGTTAATTAATTTTATCTACTTTCAAGAAGAAAATTCGCGTAAACGTCCATTTTTTTACGACGATATTTTATTGCGTTCCTCTACCGTTATTAAATCGCCAAACTTTCACACCCGCAAAATTTCCCCGTTTTATACCATTACGTCTTGTGCGTCAATAAATTCAATTCGGCACAGAAGACGCGCCCATACGAAGCTCCTCTTGAGTGACACACGGAAGGAAGTATTCATCGAGTTTATGACGGCAATAAAAAAGGGG
>NC_090729.1:133169999-133177499 GCF_036898095.1 Palaemon carinicauda
GGAAAAACTAGCTCAAATAAAATTTTAGGAGGATTGGCCGCCAGGTGGGAAGAGGTTAAAGTTAACGGGTAGAACGGCATAGGTAGAAAGTAGTCTAACTAGGGTACAGAATAATGCCCCAAATTTTCCATACACTCCTGACTATGTGACCGGAAGGTATCGTATGTGGCACCTCCCCTACAAGATGGCATGTACCGGAGAACCTTGTGAAATAAAATGCTTAACAGTGACATGAAAAAGCTTAGAAAACTGTTGTATTTATTTTAAGGAGCTATAATTTTTGCTCTCGAGTGGCAATACCAGACCATTCGGATAACCCGTACTGGGGAAGGGCCATCATCAAATACATATGATAAACGGACAGTAGATATTGTTTAGGAGTCTTTACTTAGTCTCTTCAACCCCTAGCTGCATAATTTGGAATAGATACTTCTCCTGGGACTTTTCCGAAATTTTATTTGACCTAAGGGTTTTGAGACGTTCGGGTTGAATTTTTTAAAAGGTCCAAAATTAATGTTAAACTTATATTTATGTAGAACGAAATAACTGACGTATTTTATAGATATTTAGCAATAGGACTAGCACGAAAACTTTAATTTTTTGACAAGGATCATGTATACAGATACGTAACGTCCACGCCAAAATAGAAATAAAAGATACGCGCGAAAAGCGATCTTTCTCCTCTTTCTATACCACTACTCATAACGCAAGACTGTTGGACTCTGGAAGAACTTCCAAGAGTCATTACACCTGTTATGTCACCATCTTTCCACATTTTATTTGTAGCAATTTATAATCCTGATTGGTAATGTCTCTGCGGTAATGTCTCTGCCTGGTGTTTGCCAGTCGGGGGTTCGAGTCCCGCTCAGACTCGTTAGTGCCATTAGCGTCTGCAACCTTACCATCCTTGTGAGCTAAGGATGTGGGGTTTGGGGAGCCAATAGGTCTATCTGCTGAGTCATCAGCAGCCAATGCCTGGCCCTCCCTGGTCCTAGCTTGGGTGGAGAGGAGGCTTGGGCGCTGATCATATAATATATGGTCAGTCTCTAGAGCATTGTCCTGATTGCTAGGGCAATGTCACTGTCCCTTGCCTCTGCCATTCATGAGCGACCTTTAAACCTTTAAGGAACTCCACACCTGCCTTGTCTCCTTAGGTTTTAGAATGCGTTTTTCTCTTCATTGAGGATCATGGTTATCACTTCCATTTTCTTTTGATGCCTACTTTCGGTACAATTGGCTTCATTTATTCCGGTACACTTCACGGAAAGCTAAGGAGACATCTGACCAGTGTATATTGTAGCAGGTAACGCTATTTATCAAAAGAGATAATGTTGGTAACGCTGCCTGTAAAACAAAGTCGCTTACTTGTAAACATGTGATTAAAAGCATTTTTATCACTTGTAAAAATGTGATTAAAAGCATTTTTACAAAGTTCTGTAAGCAACTAAAATCATTTTTCTATACAACACTTCCTCAGATTAATTCAGCGTTGCCAACAGTTTCTATTTTGCTAACTACAGTTACTTACTACAATCTAGGTGTATTTCTAGGCTGTAACCTGTCTCTAAATCCCCAAATAAATCATGTAATAAAAAGTGCTGGTCATTATCTAAGAAATATTGCGTTTATAAAAAAGTATCTGGATGAAAATTCTGTAAAGAAACTTATGACAAACTGTGTTATTACCAGGATTGACTACTGCAACTGTATCTATTACAATTTACCAAAAGTGTTGCTTAAGAAATTACAAAAGATAATAAACAGAGGAGCAAGACTGATGAAGGTGTCCCACCTAGAGAAAGGATCACCCCTATACTAATCGATTTACACTGGCTGCCGATTAAAGAGAGAATTGAATTTAAAATATGTACAGTAACCCACCAAGTTATCAGAACCGGTCGTCCAAAATACTTGAGAGAATTGATACATATTGCGCAGCCAATAAATCGTGTTGACACTAGAATAGTTACAGATGGCTTCAAACTGTTGGAACCTAAATATGTCTGCTTTAAGTTCCAGCGACTTGAAATATGTGGCCCCGAGACTGTGTAATAAGCTCCCACGAAGCATTCGAATGATTGAAGACATTAAGGCTTTCAAGGGGAAACTGAAGAATTTCTTATTTAAACAGTCTTACAACATTGATGATTTAACAGTAAATGAACAATACGTGATCTGAAGCGATAAATACTCTGAACGAACAAGGTAAAGCGACAGCGGAGGTCTTGTGGACAGTTGGGTTCTCCTGCTGTATGGGACCGGAAAAGCAGCCACCAAAGTAAGTAAGAAATGTACAGCTTCCATAAGTCTACTTAGCTTTCCGTGAAGTGTACTGGAATTAATGAAGTCAACTGTACTATGATTGCAGCCTGTGGACACGTCCCTGAGTCGTTATAAGTTCTTTGGGTGTTTGAGACTCTCAATTCTAATAGTTTTCATTTAGTGTCCTATATGCCCCCGTCCCCCTGTGGTGGGAATGCTTGGAGGAGGGGGGGGGGGTGCTGGGATGAAGAAGCCTATAGATCTACCTGCCGAGTCTAAAGCAGTTTGGTCCTCCTTGCAGATTAGTTTTGGACGTTGATCGTATCTGTATATAATTGGTATCTAGCACATTGTGATGTCCCTTACTTCTGCGGCTTAGGCCTATTGTGTTCGTTTTTGGTGGTCTGCTTTGGGTTGGGCGACTTTCTTATAATTTTTGGTGACTTTCGCTGACATCTTAATATTAGTTGACTACTTCTTTGATTTTAACACCTTCGTCCTTATTCTTGGGAACATGTGCGAGGAGGAAAGCGCAGAGGGATTAAAATATTCTAGCAAAATGTTCTTAAGAGCAATGCTCAAGGTAATCTCCTTTTGTATACCTCAATGTTGGCCAGGGCACCAGTCACCCGTTGAGATACTACCGCTAGAGAGTTATGGTGTCTTCTGACTGGCCAGACAGTAGGACATTGGATCCTTCTCTGTGGTTACGGTTCATTTTCTCTTTGCCTACACTTACATACCGAATAGTCTGGCCTATTCTTTACATATTCCCCTGTGTCCTCATACACCTGACAACACTGAGATTACCAAAACATTCTTCTTACTGCACTATAATTGTTCAGGGGCCACTTTCCTCTTTGGTAACGGTAAAAGAGAGACTTTAGCTATGGTAAGCAGCTCTTCTAGGAGAAGGACACTCCAAAATCAAACCATTGTTCTCTAATCTTGGCTAGTGCCATAGACTCTGTACCATGGTCTTCGAGTCTTGGGATAGAGTTCTCTTGTTTGAGGATACACATAGGCACACTGTTCTATCTTATTCATATTCCTCTTGTTTTGTTAAAGTTTTTATAGTTTATATGGGAGATATTTATTTTAATGTTGTTGCTCTTATTTTTTTTTTCACTGAGCTATTTCCCTGTTCGAGCCCCTGGGCTTGCTGCATCCTGCTTTTCCAACTAAGGTTGTAACTTGACAAGTAATAATTATAACTTCTCTGTTCATTTGAGATCTTGCACCTTCATTTTCTTTTGCTCTCCCGTATATTTTCAACTGTTGAGATTTACTATTCAACTCTATACGTAGATAAACTTCGTTAAAAGTTATGCTTATCATATTACTATTTTTTTTAACAGACACATTATTTAAAACTTTTCAGAATGAATTTGCAGACTACTTTTTTATCAAGAAGAGTTTTTTTTTTTTATCTGACCATCATTGAATCTACTGTTTATTGATATTACCTTGTCAGTGTTCAATTTCTTCAATATCAGTATATAATACGTATAAATTGACATCAAAGGAAAATATATATCATGATTTATTACGCTTCCGTTTGGTGACTTTCCATTTTAATGAAGTCACTGACTAGTAAAGCTATCTGTTAATATGAAAGTGGGGGTTTTGTTATGAAATTTATGCATCAATTATTCATTATATTAAAAGGCAGAATTAATTCATTCAGTTAAATCCAGGTTATTTTATGCGTCATGGCAATTGCAGTGATTGGTTTCAAGTACTGTGAATGTCGCTATTATTATTTTTAGAAATTTTTTATTCATGCGATCATTGTGTTACTCGTATGTAGTCTAATACATTTTTACCGAAAATCTTTGAAATACTATGTTCAATAATGTTCCTCAAACGAGCTTGCGCGCTATATGGGTCAAAACAATAACTTTCCGGGAAAAAACAATAACTTTCCGGGAAATGCAGCTATTTTGGTGTTTTATATTGAAGCTAAGTTAAACCATTGGGACTGGTATAACCTCAGACTCTCACCCTGTCTTGTCGTGAATGGATTAACAAAGATCTGAAAACATTATTATTTTGAAATTTGCTGAGACTCCAATTCTTAAGCTACCATAGGAATCTGAAATCAACTTTTGTATGTACAAATGGGTCCAAGAATTCATGGAAGTGGAGCCCGTCACTCCCTTACTACACTGTGAGTTCTTTTGTCTACCCCCGCCCACCCTCTCTGCCATCTCTCCCATGCACTATCTGTTTGGTTACATGGCGTGCAGTAACGGTGTAACAGGGTGCAATTCATCAGAGCGAGGTGTGCCAAGAATTCGAGTATCCAGCCGTACATACTAATTTCGTATAATTCTTGATAACCTTAAGAAATTTAGATTAATTTATGTTTTGAATCAAGTGCTGCTGAATAATTCTTGTTAGCAGTGCCTTATGTAGACTCGAGAACTATTTGTTCCAAAGATAATGATTTTAACCTGATTCGTTTATGGTGTTTATCAAAACATTTGAGATGCTATATCAAGTAATATATCATTCCCCACCTTAGTTGCAACTAACCATAAAGTAAGCTTGCTGCTATGAATATACATCGTTTAATAGGGGCACAAAGGTATTCAGCCGAACTTGCTGAATCAGGTCATCCTAACTTGGAAAACTGCTTCTGACCCTTTCTACTCACACTATACACACAAGAATACATACATACATAAATGAATACATAAATACATACATATATATACACGTGTATATTTATATATATACATATATATGTATATTATATAATTATATGTATATGCATATATATATATATATATATATATATATACTGTATATATATATATATATGTATATATATGTTTGTGTATATGTATACGTATATATATATATATATATATATATATATATATATATATATATATATATATATATAATGTGCGTGTGTATATATGTGTATATATGTATGTATATATATATATATATATATATATATATATATATATATATATTTAATGTATGTAGTTCTTGTATGCATATGAATATATATTTGTAAGTGGCTCTGTTTTCCTTAGCCCAGGAGTGGAACACTGGTCGCATTTACGAAGTCTGTTATTTTGGTCCTTGCCTCCTCCCCACCAGTCGACCCACTTGTGAATGGGTAACAGAAAATGCTAGGAAGGATCTAAGAAAGGTCAAAGAGCTAACAACCTCCGTCTGATATGTGATCGGATTATGAGTTACTCCTCTTTTAATGATTTTAATGTTTTTAATAAGCATAAGTTTGATAGATAAGACTTTAATCTGTTTACCGCAGATTTTTATCTGTTCATTTGTTTTTATTTCATATTTTTACTATTTATTTAGTTTTGGTATATGTGATATTTTTCCATCACGAATTCATTCGGGTCAGCTCTTGACTCATTGGGAAGGTAAATCTCATCCTTTTGATAATAATAATAATAATAATAATAATAATAATAATAATAATAATAATTATGATGATAATAATTGATGATGATGATAATGATAATGATAATAAAAGTAATTTCTGAAAACCGCGTCCTCTAAAAGGGTAAAGTTCTTTTAGTCGGAAAAAAATATCCACAAATATGTAATGTGTTGGAATTTACTTGTATGTACAGAATGTACATTTGTATATTTTATGGATGTTGTCACATCTTCATTAAATAATATTGATAAAATGGGGTTACCCCCAAGTGTTCACAGACCCTTCATGAGCTTCGGCAACAGGTTTGTTGACTCTAGCATTAGAAGCCCCGAGGAATGTGTCTATTCTCCATTATCCCCATACTCCCCATAAAATGTCATATTGATTCTTTCATTAATAGCCCGTGACGAAGTATTGGTAATATTTTGGTAGGGTCCCACCTAGTGCACTTACCGCTTGCCAGTACATAGGAGCTTTTTTTTTTTTTTTCTTTTTTCTTCTCGAGCGAAGCAAAAACCATTAGACTATCGATATATTACCGAAATCTAATGGTCTTTGCTCCTCAGTTTTCTCGCTTCGTTCGCGAAAAAAAAAAATAAAACATCAAGCTCCTATGTACTGGCAAGCGGTAATGGCATTGGGTGGGATTCTGCCGAATAATTACCAGAGTATTGATCCTTGGATAAGTGCTGTATTGTTTCTCTGAATAATAAGATCAGTGACTTAAATAAAAAAAAATATTATCAATGAATTTCGTATGGCTTATTTATATTTATAATATTCGTTTTATACTTGATGTGTATGAATGAGAAAAGAAGTTATTAAAGGGAAATCATGATTTATTTTTAGAATTTTTTCTTATTATTTTACTCTTATATTTTTTTTGCGCCGATGTTTTGCCTGTCTTACTGACCGAGCTTTAAAGTAAGAATATATGTAACCATGTTGTTGTTATTATTATTTTTATTATTATTATTATTATTATTATTATTATTATTATTATTGTTATTATTATTATTGTTGTTATTATTATTACCAGCTAAGCTAAAACCCTAGTTGGAAAAGCAGGATGCTACTAGCCATAGAGTTTCAACCAGGAAAATAGCCCAGTGAGGAAAAAAATTAAAGAGTTAAATAACCTATAAATGAGAAGTGATGAATAAGAAATTATAAAAACACTGTAAAGCCAGTCAAAACATTGAAATAGAAGCGTCCTATATAAACTGGAGACAGACTCATGTCAGCCTGTTCAACATAACATTCGTCGCAAGTTTGAACTTCTGAAGTTCCACCGATTCAACTGCCTGAATAGGAATATCATTTCACAATTGGGTCACAGTTTGAATAAGTGTATGTGTGTGTGTGTATATATATATATATATATATATATATATATATATATATATATATATATATATATATATATTATATTATGTATATATGTATGTATATATATGTGTATATATAATTTATATATGTATATATATGTGTATATATATATATATATATATATATATATATATATATATATATATATATATATATGTTTATATGTGTGTATATATGTATATATAACGTGTGTGTGTTGTTTCTGTTTATATATATATATATATATATATATATATATATATATATATATATATAGGTGTGTGTATGTGTGTTATTCTATGAATAAAATGTTAGGTTGACTGTAGTTATCCGTTATGTTTTATAAGTGTTTGCATATTTTCTTTCATTTTATAGTATGGGCCAGTTACAATTTATTTAGTTTTGGAAAATATTTCTCATTTTTCATAACATACAGTATATAC
>NC_090729.1:133184999-133187499 GCF_036898095.1 Palaemon carinicauda
TTGTGGTTAAATAAGTCAAATTATTTAATTTTGCGTATATTCATACAATGCGGATATTTACTTGGTTAAATAAGTCAAATGATAATTTTGCTTTCATTCACTCGGTACAGACATGTTTTTGTTTAAATAAGTCAAATAATATATTTTTGTATGTATTCATCGGTGTGTATATGGTTGTGGTTAAGTCAAATTATTTACTTTTGTGTATATTCATTTGTGTGGTTATTTTTGGGAATGAATAAGTCAAATGATATATATATTTGTGTGTATTCATCGGTGTGGATATGTTTGTGGTTAAGTCAAACTATTTTCTTTTTGTGTGTATTCATCTGTGCGGATATGGTTTTGATTAAATAAATCAAATGATATATTTTTTGTGTATATTCATCGGTGTGGATATGGTTGTGGTCAAGTAAAATTATTCACTTTTGTGTATATTCATCGGTGCAGATATGATTGTGATTAGATAAGTCAAATGATATATTTTTGTGTATATTCGTCTGTGTATTTGTTTGTGGTCAAGTCAAATAATATACTTTTGTGTATATTCATCGGTGCGGATATGATAGTAATTAAATAGTTCAAATGATATATTTTTGTGTGTTCATCGGTGTGGATATGGTTGTGTATATATTCATCGTGGCGGATATTGTTGTGGTTAAATACGTCAAATTATATATTTTTGCTTATATTCACATAATGCGGATATGTTTGTGGTTGAACAAGTCGAATGATATATTTTTCTGTATATTCATCGTTATGGTTATGGTTGTGGTTAATACAAATGATTTACGTTTGTGTATATTCATCTTTGTGGATATGGTTGTGGTTAATTCAAACGATTTACTTTTGTGTATATTCATCGGTGCAGATATGGTTGTGATTAGATAAGTCAAATGATATATTTTTAGTATATTCATCGGTGTGGATATGGTTGTGGTTAAGTCAAATTATTTACTTTTGTGTATATTCATTGGTGCGGATATGGTTGTAATTATACGTCAAATTATATATTTTTGTGTATATTCATCGGTGTGTATGTGATTGTGGTTAAGTCGAATGATTTACTGTTGTGTATATTCATCGGTGCGGATATGGTTGTGATTGAATAAGTCAAATCATATTTTTTTGTGTATATTCGTCTGTGTGTATATGTTTGTGGTTAAGTCAAATAATTTACTTTTGTGTATATGCATTGGTGCAGATATTGTTGTGATTAAATAAGTCAAATTATATATTTTTTTTTTTATTCATCGGTGTGGATATGTTTAAGTCAAATGATTTACTTTTGTGTATATTCATCGGTGCATATATGGCTGAGCTTAGGTCAATTAAATTATATACTTTAGCGTATATCCACACAATGCACTTATGGATTTGGTTAAATAATTAAAATTATAAATGTGTGTGTAATCATAGCTGCAGATATGGTTGTGATTAAGTTGAATGGTATATTGTTTTTTTTTTTTTTTTTTTGTATACTCCTACAATGCAACTATGGTTTCGGTCAAATAAGTCAAATGATATATTTTTGTGTATGTTCACATAATGCGATTAGGGTTTCGGGTAAATAAATCAAATGATATATTTTTGTGTATATTCACAATGCAAATATGGTTTCGGTTAAATAAGTCAAAGGGTATATTTTTTTTGTAGGTTCACACAGTGCAAATATGGTTTTAGTTAGATAAGTCAAATGACATATATTTTTGCATATTCATCAGTGCGGATATGGTTGAGGTTAAAGATTTCAAATGATATATTTTTGCGTATATTCACTCAATGCGAACATGGTTTCGTTTAAATATGTCAAGGGACATATTTTTGTGCATATTCATCAGTGCGGATATGGTTGTGGTCAAAGAATTCTAATGATAAATTTGTGTGTATAGTCACACAATGAGAATATACAGTAATTCCGTTTAAATATGTCAAATGATATATTTTTGCATGTTTCCAGACTATACCAAACCATCATTTATGGTAGTTAAAGAGTTTCCATTGGTAGTAATTAATTTTAAATTTCTTGGGTGTACAGCTCCTATAGAAAGAGAAATAATTGTAGTTTATAATGAATTTTATTAAAGTTAATATTTTATAAATGACTTATGTTCTTGATCACGATTATTATTTTTTTTTTTTCCTGTTTAATTATCAATTCGGAATACTATGACGTTTCACTGCGCATTCGGGAAGGAATCCTCGCTCCCATACATGAACAAGCTGAAAACCCTGCACTTAATTAATTCATTATTAGGACGAAGATTTTTGGAAGGAAGCCGAAGAACTGTGGTATACAGTCGACCTCTTTATGAAACGTTTCAGCTTATACTGATTCAAACCGCAATGCATCACTCGGTGGCCGAATCAATTCAAATTGAAAGAATTCTGGCGCTCAGTCTTTTGGGGACGAAATGCTTAGAAACTTGGATTTTCCTCTCTCTCTCTCTCTCTCTCTCTCTCTCTCTCTCTCTCTCTCTCTCTCTCTCTCTCTCTCTCT
>NC_090729.1:133192499-133194999 GCF_036898095.1 Palaemon carinicauda
CTAATTTGAAAGCGTTTTTGTTTTTCATGAATTTATCAGTAATGTAATGGTAGATTTTTCTATTCTCGTCTATTGTATGAGTGACTGTTCCCATTATCTGTATTTCTCTTGATAAATTTTGCAATGAATCATTGAGTAAGGTGTAACTCCTGAAACAAGTGCTTTATTTTGTTATCAAAATAATCTTATCTTGTATTATCTTTATAGATAATTTTAGAATGTCTAAAAAAAATTTCAAAAGGCTTTTCTTGTGCCATTATCTTTATGAATAATTTGAAAAGATCTGTCAAATAATTTTTCAAAATTACATTTGAAAAGAGGAAATTATGTTATAGTAGTATAAAATATTTGACTTTTACAAATATTTAAAAATGATTCAGGAATGTTCTTTTGCATCCATTTAGGGAATTAACAAATTTTAAAAGAAATCCTGTTTCATTAACAGGACCATAAAATAACGTCTTTAGACTTCCAAAATATTTTTTTGAAAATGGGGTTTTACTTAACCTTTCTGTATTAATTTATCATATAGGCCTACTATAAATCACAATCGAGAATTTATCGTTTTTTTTTTTCATTTGTTGTTGAGGCTTTGTTTCTTTTCTCTCCTTGTATCACCCAAAAGAAAATAACTAACAACAACAACAACAACCATATCTACAAACACCGCGTACCTTTCTGGCTCCTTTGAAACCCGTTCAACTCTAATGACTTACCCTTGAAGTTTCAACAACTCGCTTCTCGTAAGTTAACGGCATTGGAAGGATAAAAAAAAAAGTTTCAATTCGTTCGAAATGTTTTTCCTCGGAATAAAACGCTTTCTTTTGTTCTCAATCTAGATCTTGGGAAGGTTACCTCAGGCAATGTTTGCTGAGGTGATTTCTTTTTCTATTATTATTATTGTTGATGTCCTTTCTGTTGAAAGCGTGTGTGTGTGTGTATGTATGTATGTATGTATGTATATATATATATATATATATATATATATATATATATATATATATATATATATATATATATATACACACATTGATATGTTGTTTATTGACCCATGAATGGAAAAGGGAAGGACTTGATTGAAGTTTATAATTTTTCTTGATTGGCATCGTTAGACATGTATGACGAAATCAAGTTTTTTCTCAATTTTACTTTCGTTGCTTAGATATATATATATATATATATATATATATATATATATATATATATATAATATGTATTACTATATACATATATACAATCAAACATATATATAATGGTGTTTATATACATATATATATATATATATATATATATATATATATATATATATATAAAAATTTTGTATATATGTATATAATAATACATATAATTTATATATACATACATACATACAGCTGTACGTGAATTTATGATCAACGTTAAATACGAGATAATTATGATTCGACCTTACAAAATGAAGCTGGATTACGAACATTACATCAATCTGCGAACAAAAATTTCGCTACGTTTGGGCATTTATTTTGGACAAGTATTAACGAGATTAACAAGTAATGGACAGAAAGCAGTCATGCCGTGATTATTCCCCACCCACGCAGCATTCACGCCCTTTTCACAGGATTCTTACGCTATTTTGTTTTACCTTTAGATCGGATCTTTACTTGTTCAGGCACTATCTCTTATTATTATTATTATTATTATTATTATTATTATTATTATTATTATTATTATTATTACTACCCTAGCTGGAAAAGCAAGATGCTATAAACACAAGGGTTCCAACGGGAAAAAATAGCTCAGTGAGGAAAGGAAATAAGGAAATAAACCGATATGATAAATAATGAACAATTAAAATAAAATATTTTAAAAACAGTAACATCATCAAAACAGATTTCATATATAAATTATAAAAAGACTTATGCCAGCCTGTTCAACATGAAAAACATTTGATGCAAGTTTGAACTTTTGTAGCAGCATTATTAGCACCATCATAGAGTATCATGCGAGTGTCTTTGGAACTGTTCTTTGTAGAGTTGTGATGGTTGGTCTTTCTCGAATTGTGACAGCTATTGTACATCGAAAACTTAACAGTACCTTATCGTGACAATGGCCCTCAAGATGATTATGGAAACGGGTAAGAAGATGGTTATGTAAAAGTGAAATAGGAAATTATCGATAAGTTTGGACAAGGTACACTTGTGAGAAATGAAGGACTTTGCAAAAGGTGATGGAGGAGATATCATCATCAGAGGAGGAGGGACAGAGACCTACCTCTCCCTTCAAGTGAAATTAAGGGATGTCAGAAAATGGGAAACGTTGCAAAATTTTCCATAAACACATCAGCAGTGCCAGCAGTAATTCCATTTACCAGCAATTCCGTCACATGTTCATGTCAGTTTAAAGAAAAGGGAAAAACAGTCTTCTTTAGATAGATTCATTGTGAAAGCTGAACGAAGAGTGTAAAGTAGATGACCATCCATAAAACATAGATTAGGTGCTTCAATTAATGATAGTAAACTTTGGT
>NC_090729.1:133199999-133204999 GCF_036898095.1 Palaemon carinicauda
ACACACAGATATATATATATATGTATATATATATACATATATATGTATATACATGTATATATATATATATATATATATATATATATATATATATATAAAACATTTTGTTTTACGTATACAATTAACATATAATGACTTAGTAGCGTCTAAGAGTCAGAGACCATGTATCCTAACAATACGAAAATGGTATTAACGTTCGTTTTATCATTTAAAATTAGCTGTCAACAAGTATTTATAATGCCCTATCTATGCGATTCCTCGTCAGGACTACATTGCATGAACGATGGTATTATACATCAATATGAAGGCTATGGCGAAGAAAATCTAAAATACAAAATATTTGCAAACTTCAAAATCAATAAACTTGACTAGTACTGATATAGGAGAATTTTAAGATTCTTTGAAACTGGAAATATCGAGATCAATTTTGATATATATGAATGATTTTTTCAATGTTTTACAATTTCATGAGCGATCTTCCTACCTTCCTCTTTGAAAAAGCTCATGATTCCACTCTTGCAACGGGATTGACGCCGGCTCGTTAAGAAGAACATTATCTCATGTCCAAAGTAGGATAAATTTTTAGACCTACTCACTTCCTAATAAAATCTAGAATTGAGAAACCTTGTGATAAGTCAGTCGTGTGTTTCAGAATTAATCTTGGCTTTTTCATCTTCAAAGAATCTTAAGGTTCTCATTCATCAGTGAATGTTAAGTTTATTTATTTCGGGGTTTGCAAGTATTTTTGGGTTTTAGATTTTCTCCGCCATGTCCTTTACATTGAAGTGTAATTCCATCATTCATCTGCTGTAGTCCTGACAAAAAATTCCATAAAAAAGTTTATTCTAAAAATGTGTTGACACCAAATATAGGATGGAAAGCATAAATGCCGTTTTGGTCTTATCCTGAAACCTAACTGGAGCTTAGTTTGTCCAAGGAAAATTTGTTGCAGGATTTTAGATGCCAATAGAACGTTTTATATTACTCAATTATATATAACATATTAAAATGGGCAGCAGCTCATTTATCTTGCAGGTTTCATTGAGCGAAAGATTATAACTTTGATCCTTTCCAGTTTCTTGTAGATACTCTCACTTCTTATCATCTTGAGAACTTCGAGCTCAGAAGTGAAGAGATCTTACGGGAAATTGGAAAAGACCAAAGTTAAGATAGTGAAAGTAAGCAGTGCTCTTCCGTTCAATGAAATATGCTATATATATATACTGTATATATATATATATATATATATATATATATATATATATGTATATATAAAATATATATATATATATATATATATATATATATATATATATACATATATATATTATATATAATATATTTATATAAATATATTATATATATATTATATAGATATATTTATCTATATATATATATATATATAGATATATATATATATTATATATATATATATATATATATTATATATATATATATGTCTATATATATATATTATATATAGATATATATATATATCTATATATATATTATATATATATATATATATATATATATATATATATGTATGTATGTATGTATATATGTATGTATGCGTAACCTAGTGTGAATGTGCGTGGAGGCATTCGTTCTGCATATTAAGCACTACATACCAAGTTATAACAATTGTAGTGATGCTAATAAAGAAAGCTGGAATTCCAGCTAATATATTTTTTAAGACAAACATTTTTCAGTTTTTCTAAGGAAGGAGTTTGAGTCATGTGTTTTTTGCAACGATGTTTGTGGAAGATAAGACCCGTAACTAAATATTTTAGGTTTGTTTTAAGATGTATAATGCTTTCATTTATCATTTAGGATTTATTCGTGGGAAGGGACTATCCTTCATGTCTAGTTTGCCAAGGAAATCCGGGACATAGGAGTGGACAAGATAAGAAGATACAAGGGTGCTCTCTCTCTCTCTCTCTCTCTCTCTCTCTCTCTCTCTCTCTCTCTCTCTCTCTCTCTCTCTCTCTCTCTCTCTCTCTCTCATGTTTGCGTTGTGATAGTCGCATTGCTGCAATAACTATGAATACTTATTATAATAATGGTAATGATTGTAATAATGATAATTATAAGGGAAAGCGATGATAATGATTTTTATCGTTATTATTATTATTAATATTATTATTATTATTATTATTATTATTATTATTATTATTATTATTATGCTATAGTTAACACTAAGCCACTCATGTTTTAATGTAGAAAGAACGAAGTTGACTTCATAGAGAGAGAGAGAGAGAGAGAGAGAGAGAGGAGAGAGAGAGAGAGAGAGAGAGAGAGAGAGAGAGAGAGAGAGAAAATGGATGGATTAACAAATCTAGTTATAATGTGTGAATACAAACTCGTTAAATACATATGTGATGAGATTTACTGTATTCGTTAAAGTAATTGTCATATTTACTGTATTCGTTGAGTCATTGGCGATATTTACTGTATTCGTTAGTGTAATCATGAAATATAATTGCAAGTCGTTTACAGACAATTCTTGCTAATGGTAAATATAACCCAAGTTATGCTGAATTACTTTTTTTTTTTTTTGCGAGCTTCGAATTCCTTTCGCTAATTTAACTTTTAACTTTTATATGTTCTTATGTAGATGATTACCTCAGTAAATGAAAATACGTTGCTTCTATTCATTTTAGTCGAAACTGTTTTATTCTGCCTAACCTATCACCTGAAATGGCCTATTTCTGTCCTGAGTTTGCATTCTTTCAGCGTTTGAATATTGTTGCATAATACCCTTTTAATGGGTTGTAACATGAGAAAGTAATTGAATTATTAGAGAAAACCACTATTATAAGGATTTAGTGGCTGAAGACTTTATCAAATTATCCTGTGTTTATTATGAAATATATTGACCTTTGTGGTATCAACTGCACTTAGCAATGCCATTTGGTTTTGGACCTAACATATTTACACCACAATGCACCCGAATATCTTTTTCAATTATGGTCACTTTCCTTTTGAAAGGGGCAAAAAGTGCTTGTTTGTGGTACAGCATCCCCTTTTCCACTTATCTGCTTGTTTAGTTATTAATTGTTCTGCTATCCTCATGAAAGGTAATAATGACGTGAAAAGGAAATAATGGTTAAACCTTTCACTTATGCCCATTGAAAGAGAAGGGGGAGGGTAAGTTTGTGCTGTTTTTCTCCACTTAGTTATCGGTTATTAAATTTTAGGCTCTTATTTTGTACATATTTATATCCAGTACGAAATTTTTATAGTATTTGCAAGTTTTCTTAATTTAGATAGAAAATTAACTTATAATAATAATAATAATAATAATAATAATAATAATAATAATATCATCGTTTATAAATTTTTCTCTAAAACGTCCATTTTTTAATACAAGCAACGGAATCTTTTTCCCATATTTTTCACTCCTTGAAGTTTTTCTTTGTGTGCCGAAATTATTACAAATTTAGAAAAAGCGTAACTCGTATTGCAATACGTTAATTCCGTACATCACTACACAGTTCCCGTCCCGAGGCTCCGGCAAAGGAGCCTCTATTTTAGACCACTGGGGGCTCTCTGGGTGGTTGGATTTTGGATGAGGTCAGAGGTCATACAAAGCTTGTGATTGAAGGATGGCAAGGGTAAATGTGGCGTTTGGTTTCAATAGATTTTTGTCCTTACATAACCTGAACATTAGATATGAATACCTTACTGTTTTTCAAATAATTGAAATTCTAGTAAAATCTTTTTGAAAACACCTTACCGATAACGATGGATGCTATGTACGCCAGTTAAAAGTAAGAATTTAAGAATTATAATTGTTACGTTGAAAAAGATCAAAGAAGGATTGTTAATAGAGATAGACCTTGTCTTAATGAACGTAATTTTAAATACAATCCGGAAAATGTGTCGTTTAATATGATCATACTTCTACGTTACAGACATGAATAGACTAAAGAACACTAGAATTTTGGTTTATTCAATAGTTTACGACATGAAGTGTGTTTGGTGACGCCAGTTAGAATTAATCTATAAACTATTTTTATTTGAACAAGAAATGGCGGTAGTTTTATTTTGATTGCCTATTAGCAATCGATTTTCAATGTAACCTTTTTACCCGAGGTATGAAACCACCGTTTTATTGTTATTTTGAAAGCAATGCTATTAAATTGTGGTTTTTATTACAATTCAAATGCATTACCTTTTCTTCTATCCGAACCTGGGAACACGGCAAGTCCATACATGATAATGCATGGATGAATTGTATATCGATTAAAATGCTTTGCCTTGAGCTTTGCTTTCGTTCATAGATGCAGTAGTCTGCTGACACTTGCAGACAGTTACTTTCTTAGCTATAGAGGTTCTGGTTGTACATTTTGTTAACGCAAGCTGTTCAGGATCCCTCTGTTAAGTCGACAGTTCTTTAGTGTTTTCGAGTGAATTTGAGCTTAATTATATATTTTTTTTTATATTAGCATCTAATTTCTTTCATTGAAAATGGTAATATATCAGTATATGCTTTATTTACATATTTTTGCCTTGTTATTCTGAGAAAATGTTTTCCTAATATATGCTTTATTTACATATTTTTGCTTAGTTATTCTGAGAAATGTTTTCCCCCTTAGGATCTAAGTATCGTCTACGCCAGAAGGCATGTTTGTGTGCACTTATTAAATAATTTACCCAGAAGTTTATTTATAATGCATTTCAAAACTTTTATTTCCTGGTATCTGCGAGAAATCCATCATCTTGATTTCTTTTCCCGACTCTCAATCGCCCTTCATATCTTGTGGCCCTCTTGGGATTCGTATTTCTTGAAGTTAGCCGAACAAAACCTATTTTTTTACTGCATTTGGGATCCACTGAGATCTGTCCAGTATCTGAGCCATTTCTTTGACTATTGACGTGAGTTCTCTCTCTCTCTCTCTCTCTCTCTCTCTCTCTCTCTCTCTCTCTCTCTCTCTCTCCTCTAACGACCCATTTCTTACAGATAGCTTTGTGATTCATCGATTCAAGTTATCCGC
>NC_090729.1:133207499-133217499 GCF_036898095.1 Palaemon carinicauda
AAAATAAATCTTAAATATATAACTTGTAAAGGCTTTAAAAAACAAGAGGAAGAGAAATAAGATAGAATTGTGTGGCCGGGTGTACCTTCAAGCAAGAGAACTCCACCCCAAGGCAGTGAAATGCCATGGTACAGAGACTTTGGCACTATCCAAGACTAGAAAACAATGGTTTGACTTTGGAGTGTCCTTCTCCTAGAAGAGCTGCTTACCATAACTAAAGAGTCTCTTCTACCCTTCCCAAGAAGAAAGTAGCCGCTGAAAAATTAAAGTGTAGTAGTAGAACCCTCTGAGCGAAGAAGAATTGTTTGGTAATATCATTGCTGTCAAGTGTATGACAGAGGAGAAATTGTGAAGAATAGGCCGGACTATTCAGTGTATCTGTAGGCAAAAGGAAAATGAACTGTTACCAGAGAGAAGGCAATATATCTGTGTTTCGTCCCTGTAGAGAGAGAGGTTAGGGAGTCTACATAAACCCTAAAAGTGTATTCCTATGTAAAATATTCAGAGGAAGTTAATGGAAGTGGTCACGAATCTCTTAAGTACCCCCTCAAGTGAGCTATGGTAAGCAGAACCCCAACCACATTAAACCTCAAATATATGCGATTTTATGTAAAATCAAAAAGTGTGTTCTTTATAAAAATTTCCGAGAAAGACAATGGAGGTGAACTTAAATATCTAAGTGCTCCTTAAGAGAAATATGGCGGCCGGGCAGAACCCTCACCATTTTAAAAATTCAATTAGAAGGAACATCAATGCCAACAGAATGGCAGCTACGTGTGAAGAAGAAGACGAAGACCAAAGATATTCTCGCTTTGAAAATAATCAACAAAGAATTGTAGCACTAGGAAATCAGGGAAAGGAAATAAAAGAATAAGTAGACTTCAGAGTAACAAACAGAGAATGGTTGCTCAGTAAAACCAACAAACACAGGAAGAAGAGAATAATCGCCGTATTGATAGAGTCAGGCGTGCAGAAGTTAGAGCACGCCCATTTTATGCAAAACAACGGCCTCTTGGTACCTTCACCTATGACACAAGGCATCGGTATGAAACAAGAGAAAGTACAAATTGGCTTGATGACACAAAAATGTAATTACTGTGGTGCTCTGAAATGGAAGAATGAAACTAAGATTGTGTTGCAGTGAGAAGAAAGTTAGGCTGTCTTCGTTACAAATATCATCGCAACATTAACATAGGAAATGTTTCCTCTTCACTGTTGCAGTTTCCACAAATGGAATATTGGCCGATAAGAGTAGCTAGTAGTTAATACATGTGGTTCAGAATGAGTCATCACAAAGAAAACTTTAAGAATCAATCAGTTGCATATACTAGCATTGCTTTTTAATCCTACACCCGGAAATCATTGGGCTAGTTATATATAAAGAGGAAGGCGTGTACTCAATCTATAAATGATAATTATAAGAAAATATAAGATTTATATATTTAAAGAAATAATCATGCTTCTGAGTAAGAAAACAATTCGTTAACAGGTTCAGCACCGAATATCTCTCTCTCTCTCTCTCTCTCTCTCTCTCTCTCTCTCTCTCTCTCTCTCTCTCTCTCTCTCTCAACCCAAATTCACGCTTTATCTTGCCAGTAAATGCCAAGTTTCTTTTATATTCCAGAATGGAATGCCGCTCTCTCTCTCTCTCTCTCTCTCTCTCTCTCTCTCTCTCTCTCTCTCTCTCTCTCTCTCTCTCTCTCTTCTTCCTCCTTAGACTTTTCTTTCCTTCCTTCCGTCGTCCCCTCTCTTCCTTCGTTGGTCCTGGTCCTTTGATGTGTCTTTCTTGGGAAAAACCTTCAAGTGGAAATAAAATTGATCATCCTGAAAGGAAAAAAGGTAAAATTGTGAGGCTTGGGTTATGCTCTCTCTCCAGTGATTATTATGTGTATACGAACTCACTCACACACACAATGTCTGTCTATCTATCTATCTATATACACACATATATATATGTATGTATATATGTGTGTATGTATGTATATATATATATATATATGTATGTATATATGTATGTATGTATGTATATATGGGTGTCCGGACAATTCGGTCCCGGACAATTCGGTACCAGGACAATTCGGTACCAATTAATTCTTATGATATGGAAAAACAGTATTTTTCCAGTTTTTATCGTTTCTAAAATTCCTATCAGTTCTAAGCATTACTTTTAAAAAGAAAATTTTTGCTTTTGTTAGTATAGATATCAAAAAAGTCCAATTGATTTATCCTTGTTTGTGCGATAAATTAAAATAAAAAAATTTCTTTATTATATAAAAAATGATACAGTAAAAACCTTACATTTTTTTATGTTAAAAGTATGTATATAAAAATAGAATAGTAAAAACTATACATTTCTTGTCGTTAAAAGTATTTAAAAAATTTAAACTTTAATATTATAAGCGATTGCTTTAAGGAACTGCATTCTTTCTGCTTGATTATATTTCTCCATCGTCTCATATTTCGACTAATATGAGCTAGTTTCGTTATATCAGTAAGTGCGCAGTCATTTAAATTTCCTAGTTCTTCTGTTAGAATTGAACGAGAAGATATTTGACTTGCGATTGTCCCTCCTTGATATTTGCAGTAGCAACTTTTGCACTCACTTCAGCTGCAGTTGTGCTATGAATTTGTTTTCCAATATATTTGAGCGCATGAAAATTAACATCTGAGTGAAGCCATACTTTGCAAGTCCGCCTTTCACAACGCCAATATATCTTCGTACCATCTGCATTTTCTTTATGTTATTGGTACACGTAGTTTTCCTTTTCAACTAATTTCCTTTTACCTTTTTCCGACTGTAAGCAGTTGCAAGACTCCATTTTGTGAATGATGGGGTGAAACTAGACTAAAAAGTCTGGAATAAAGAAACTAATAAAGTCGTTTTCTTTATATATTTTTTTTTCAAACTAAGGGAATAACCAAAGTAATCGTTTAGTAATAAAATAGTTAGGTGGATTGTTTATGTTATTTGTGAACTAGTGAATAACCAAATGTTATTTGTGAACTAGTGAATAACCAAACTAAGTAGTTAGGTATTGAGTTGATATTAAATATATATAGTTCATAATATGTAATATAAAAATATCATATTTTCCTGATTTTAAAAAATGACAAGCCTGGTACCGAATTGTCCTGGTACCGAATTGTCCTGGTACCGAATTGTCCAGGACCGAATTGTCCGGGACCGAATTGTCCAGGACCGCATTGTCCTAGCACCGTATATATGTATGTATGTATATATATGTATGTATATATGTATATATATGTATGCATATATATATGTATGTATATATGTATGTATGTATATATATATATTTATATATATATATATATATATATATATGTATATGTATATATATATATATATATATGTGTGTGTGTGTGTATGTATATATATACATATATATACATATACAGTATATATATATATATATATATATATATATATATATATATGTGTGTGTGTATCAACAACAAATTCAGCCTTTTTTTTTGTCCACTGCAAGACAAGGGCCTCAGACATGTCAATTATGTCTGGGATTTGGCCAGTTTTCATCACTACGCTGGCCAGTGCGGATTTACTGATAGTGGGAAATTTTCGTCTGATCGCTCACACCAAACGAACCTAGTATGGATGGCCCTGACTAGTGCAGTGTTCCTGATCAGGGCGATACACATACATACCCTTTCACCACGTTTAGGTATCATCATCAAAGGGATATACTGTGTCTATATATATATATATATATATATATATATATATATATATATATATATATATATATATATATATATATATATATATATATATATATAAATGTGTGTGTATGTGTGTTTATTTGCGTTTATATATAATAGCACTGTAGATTCTTATAGGCGATATGGCCATCGTTTTGGTGGTAAAATCTACCGCATAAAATTGTCATTCAGGATAAAACTTTGTTGTATAAACAGTCTTATTCTTGATTGTTTTTAAGTTATTTAATAATTTAGCTTCAAATAAAGGACGAAAAGCCATTATTATTAGACCCATATTCTCTCTCTCTCTCTCTCTCTCTCTCTCTCTCTCTCTCTCTCTCTCTCTCTCTCTCTCTCCACGTCAGAAAAATTTTATAGTAGGTTATGACTATAATGACACTAAGTGAAGCTGATGTCGAAATGTAATCTCGTAGGAACCAGTAACTAATTAGATTGCTCGTAAAATTTATAAGTGTATCATTATTGTGAAACTCAGGTTATGTGCGATGAGTCGTGGACGATACTTTTTCAATGAGAATGAGATATTAATGTAAAAATAGATTTTAAGAAAGCAAATGTAAAGTTTTTTGGGTTTGATATATAATGAAGTAATTGTTATGTTAGTATCGTAATGGTGTTGAGAAAAAATTAATCACAATTAAATACTGAGTTTTTTTCAGCTTGGTACTGTGTTAGATTTTTACCGGTAAATTTGAGGCCTAAGAAGTTTTTTTAAGGAAATGATTGCAAAGGGAATGGGTTAGTAAGTAAGGGATCATGGAATAGAATATGAAGATGTAGAGGTCTCGGTTTGATGGAGTGACTATTTTGAACAAATGTTGCAAGCGAAAGAGAAAAGAGAGTAAAATCTTAATGATTAAAACAGTGGAAGTGGCTAGTGATGGATTGAGATTACTTATGGAAGTGATAATTGAAATCATGATGCGGGCAGTTTAATAGTTAAAGAATGTAAACACTAAAAACAACTGAAGTTGATGGGATTACAAACGACATGCTTTAGTACCGTAGGAAAGAGTGATTGGAAATTAACTGTTGAAAACATATTTTTTTTATAATCAGAATGTAATGTGCGTTAGAGAAGGAAAGATTGGTTTTGATTTAAAATAGGATCCGTGACACGGGTTTTTAATGTCTCCGTAACTTGTATTTGGTAGGGAGATGCGATAGATCAATTTTTGCAGGTGCAAAGATGTGGAATAGGAAATTTAGTCATGAGTATAATTAAAAGGGCTGATGTTTAACGATGATAAAAGTGCAGATTAGGAAGACTGAAGATAAACTGTTTGAATTTGTGATGAATGAATTTGAAAGATTTGAAAAGGGAGAAAGTTTATAGTGAATATGAATAAATTGGAGCCAAGATTGGAAGAAAATATATTGAACCAGTTAATGTTTATGCAATTAATGGAAGAATTGAATCAGCGTATAAGTATTGGTAGTTTGACGAATATCTAAATGTGTATTGTAGGATGAGAGAAAATTTAATCACAAAGTATGATATAAGTTATTAACTTATAAACAAAACAATGGAAAGCAAAGTGGTGTTTATAGTTGTCCAAGTGGACTGTTAGGCCAACTCTCTCACGAAAAGTGGAAATTCTGGATACGATTAAAAGAAAAGTGATTGAAACTATATAAGTGAACTATATATATATATATATATATATATATATATATATATATATATATATATATATATATATATATTGCATAAAGTAAATAAAAAAGGGAAAGGTAACAAAATAATGGCAGACGCAATTTATAGGTTGTATGATAATTTTTCCCCAATTATTGGTTTTGTGAAAATGAAAAAAATAATTACTGTTAATAAGTGTCCGGGGGAAGGAGAAGAAGGAAACTTAGAAAGTTGAAATAAATTAAAGATGAGAACGGAAGAATGTAAACGTCTCGAAGGAAAATGCTTGAATACAAGATCAAAATGAATATGAGAATGGGCGGGTTTGACGCGTTCCTGATGTGAGTGTGTGTCTGAGGTGAAACCTTTTCAAAATATTTAGCCCTTAAATTTGAACGTCTACGTGGGAAGAGATTAGACTAAACTGATGAGACGTACAACCCTTAAATTAAACTACTGACTAAAATCCAATGATGCTGAGCGAGATATATGAATGAATAATATTATATATATATATATATATGTGTGTATTTGTATATATATATATATATATATATATATATATATATATATGTGTGTGTGTGTATTTGTATATATATATATATATATATATATATATATATAAATATATATATATATATATATATATATATATATATATATATATATATAATGTGTGTGTTCATGTATATATGTCAATTATATGTATATACTAACGTGAAATGATGCTGCGCGAGATATATGAAAGTATGTATATATATATATATATATATATATATATCTATATATATATATATATATGTGTGTGTGTGTGTGTGTTTGTATATATATTAAATATATGTACAGTATATATAAGAAAGATTTTGATTTTGGCAAAACTTCAGTAGTAATGAAAACCCTTCAAAGAGAACATGAAGATATCTATGCAGGAAAAACATCATTCCCAAAACTACATCAAGATGATGAGAAAATTCCGACTGAGAATGGAGTTTGATAGGGAGACCCCATCTCTTCTAAATTATTCCCAGCATCCTTAGAAGTTTTTAAGAATTTAGATTTGGAAAATATAGGAATTAATATTAATGGGGAATACTATAACAACCTCACATTTGCTGATGACATGGTCATGTTTAATGAATCATGGGAGGAATTACAAAAGATGATAAAACGATTTGAATAAAGCAGAAATGCGGGATGGAAATTAATGTAAGTAAAACTAAGATAATGTTCAATTAAAATGCAGAGACAACAAATAAGAGTTATGGATGAACCTTCAGAGATTGTTAATGAATATGCATACTTATAACAGATAGTGACATGAATTAGAAAAAGGATAAGTTTTAGATGGAGAGCATTTGGTAAACAAAACGAAATTATGAAATGTAAAATGCCACTTTCTCTATAAAGGCAATTGTTTAATGACATGGCCCTACCAGTATTAACTTATACATCAGAAATTTGGAGCCTTAGAACATATGCTAGTTACAACGAAAAGAGCTATGGGAAGAATATTGATGGGAATTACACCTGGAGACAGAAAAAGAGCAGCATGGATACGTGAACAAACTAAAAGAGATATTCTAACATCATTTAAGGAAAAGAAGTGGAGATGGTTCAGGAGATATGAGAATCGCAGATAATATATGGACATTAAGAATAACAGAATGGGTCCCTAGAGATTTTAAAAGAAGCATGAAAAGAAAGAGAAGACGATGGATTGACTAACTAAGAAAGTTTGCAGTCTTGGACTTGCACAGAAAGACTGTAAACAGACATAAGTGGAAGGACGTGTCTGAGGTCTTTGTTCTGCGGTGGACTAGTAATGGCTGCTGGTGACGATGATGATGATTATATATATACATATATATATATATATATATATATATATATATATATATATATATATATATATATATATATATATATATATATATAATATATATATATGGATACACACACATGCGTGTAAATCAATAGATATTTATAATCATGTCTATTTATGTTTTTTTATGATTATAATTTAACCTTACGCAGCATTTGATGAATGTTCCATTCAGTATTTTTGTTTGTTTCATAACCTTTGAAAATCATCATGTAATTTCTATTCCCTATAGGATAAGTTCGAATGTCCTACCCTTCATAGGATGCAATTGAGAAACTGAATCCCAGGCAAACCTAATTTGCGATAGGATAGCATAATATCATATGAAATCTCACGATGTTCAAGGAATTGTATTCCTCATTGGATGTGCTAATTGTTTATTTCACCAAAGAGTAAGGAGTTAGATTAATCATACATCTTCCTCGATTTGGCCAAATCAATTAATAGAGAGAGAGAGAGAGAGAGAGAGAGAGAGAGAGAGAGAGAGAGAGAGAGAGAGAGAGAGAGAGAGAGAGAGAGCAACACAAAAGTTAGACAAATATTAAGTAAAGATTAGAAGGATTTGTTTTTATTTTAAGCCAGAATGAAGCCTTTTGTCTGTGGGGGTGTAGAGTGATTGAAGAAACACTAAAGTTTTTTCGAAGAGGAGAAACTAAAAATTGTATAAAGTTGATGAATGAGAGATTTATTATGGATCTTCTAGAACATTATTGGAGGTGTGCGAGTGAGCCGTTAGGAGATAACTGAAGGTCAAGGTGAATGATACTAAACTTTATAAAACAATTATCGATTTTATATACAGCGACTTCCGAGGAAGAACGTCACAAAAATTAAAAGATGATAAAGTATGTGCTAGCATTAAAACACAGGATGGTCTTTTAACAGAGAAGGGAAGAGCGATTGATAAGATAAAAAATCAAAACAGTTACCGTGTACGAGCGTGTATGAAACACGCACGATACAGAGGAGATGGTAATAAGACTCCACGATAGACCATCAAAATTCTCTCCCCCATTGAAAGCTGAGTTTTGGAGAGAGAGAGAGAGAGAGAGAGAGAGAGAGAGAGAGAGAGAGAGAGAGAGAGAGAGAGAGAGAGAGAGAGAGAGAGGACGGTTTTCAGTTCATAGCTGGTTCATATGACGGTGTTATTAAAGGATTGAAACTGATAATTTCAACTTCGTTATCAATGATAGGAAACATAATGTGAAAAACGGAAGGATATTGATAGCTGAATTATATCACTATGTAGGATTTACCGAAAGGAATAAAGATATATTATTTTTGAAGACATTTGAAATTTTAAATTTTTGAAGACATTTGAAATTTTAAATGTCCGAGTTTCATAAGTAGTTATAACCATTTCATTACACACACACACATATACATATATATATATATATATGTATTATAATTATGTACTGTATGTATACACTTACAGGTATTAAAACTGTTTGAGACAAATTAAACATAATGCTACATCTAGCCTTGAACTAAATAAATATGGACCAGCTCCTTTGTAGCAAGACTTTGACAACATTAGTTTCTTCATACGCCTTCACAGAGAGCCCGTGAAAGCAATCTTCATTCACCTTGTTTTTCAATTCGTCTTTATCGGCATCTTTACAACATTTTCAATATATTGCTGCCCTACCTCTTAGCACCTCTGGGTTCTGTAATCTATTCTATCTATTTTATACAGCGATCCAATCTTTCACCTAAGATACTTTTTTTTTTTTTACCAATTATATGTAATTCTCTAATTTTAAGTACATTGTATGTCATTGTATATTCCATGCCAGCTTTAAATTGGTCTCACTACGATCCAATCTTTACCCTAAGATAACTTTTTTTTTTTAATCACTTATAAGTAATTCTATAAATTCAAGTAAACTATATGCCCCATGCCAGCTCTAAATTGGTCTTATTCTTACTAAGCAGAATGGGAAGGAAAAATGTTTTCACCTCAAGTCTTTGGGTGGGTAACATCCTTAGGTGTAAGAGTCTTAGACTCTTCACTTGGATTTCTTGTGCTTTTGGAATTTTGATCTATTATCGCAAATCTTAGTCACTATCCAGGCCGGGGTGCACTGCTTTAACTCTCAATTTTTAAAGGATTTACAATTTTTCTACATGCCTTACTCTACCACAATAGAGTAGGTAATTTTGATATATATATATATATATATATATATATATATATATATATATATATATATATATATATATATATATATATATATATATATATATATATGTATATATATGTATATACAGATATATAGATATATAGATAACATGTATTTATAGATATAGATATATAGATAATATGTATTTATATTTAATTTGAATATATATATGTATATATGAATATATATATATATAGATAGATAGATAGATAAATAGATAGATAGATAATATGTATTTATATTTAATTTGAATATATATATGTATATATAAATATATATATATATATATAATATATATATATATATATATATATATAGATAGATAGATAGATAGATAGATAGATAATATGTATTTATATTTAACATAAATATATATATCTATATATCTGTATATATAAATATATATATATACATATATATTATATAATATATATATAATATATATATATATATATATATATATATATATATATATACACACACACACACGTAACCTTTTGAAGAACGAGTAGAAAATTAATAAGATGTGTTTAATAT
>NC_090729.1:133224999-133227499 GCF_036898095.1 Palaemon carinicauda
GAACATAAGTGTCGAGCAAGCCTAGAGAACCACTATTAAAGATGACAAATTATGTACGTGTGTATGGAAACACTATTTGAGAGACGTAAAGAAGAGGCAATGGTCTTGGGGTTAACGAAAATTACTTTGGCAGTACTTACTGTCCCTTAGATTTTGTTCAGATTTTTGGCGAAAACTACAAAAAAAATTAACATAAGATAGTCATAGCTCCTAAACCATCATTATGAAAAGTCTAAGGTCTATATATATATATATATATATATATATATATATATATATATATATATATATATATATGAAAGACTTTTTAGAATGAAATTTTTATTAGAGACTTTATAAGGAAGTACATTTGGGAATAGAGATCTTGAATAAGCTTCGGAAGACATCTATTACAATAAAGGGGAAAAAATATTGGTACCTAAACCTCTTGTGAATAAAAGTTTAACCAAGATGAATTTTTCGAAGGAAAAAAAAAAAAAGAGTATTTTCCGAAGTAATCTCCAAACCAAAATATGGTTTAGTATCGACAAAGCCATTGATAGATTAAGGCTTCTTTTCAATTTCACTGGATTATCAAAGAAATATTCGTAAAACCTACCCTGAGTTAGGCCTACAAAGTTCGTTTTCAGCGACCTATGTAGACATAGAAAGAAGTTCTTCCTCCGAGGGGGGAATTTCTTATTAGTATATTGTCGAATAGTCATAACGACACCGGTCTTTGCTTTCATCTGCTGATGGCAGCTGTGAATGGAGACTCCAGAGTCCTGCGAGGCTGGGGGAGGATTGGCCGTTTCCCCTTTTTTATGGAAATCCTTTTTATTGCTTTTCTATTGGAGATAATATCCATGTGCATTATTAGTCTCTCCCTCTCTCTCTCTCTCTCTCTCTCTCTCTCTCTCTCTCTCTCTCGTATATTATACACATAAATATATATAATGTATATATATATATATATATATATCTATATTATATATATATATATCATATATTCATATAAATGTTTTTATATATATATATATATATATATATACATATATAATCCGAGTATGTGACTTCATTTACAATAATTTAGTTCTAAAAGATTTTAATTGAACTTTTCTGTTGTAGTTTGACCACATGTATCTCGTCTTTAAAATTTTATTTTTATTTGAACGCATATTATCTTTGACATTTTAATATTCAATATTTAAAGGTATGTTTTATAATAACAAAGGAATAAAAGCTGATTTCTCAACCTTAACACCAAGAGCCCCAAAATAAAAAAAGAAATACATTTGATCAGTAAACAAAATCTATTGTTCGTCTGTTAACTTAAATGATTCATATTTTATACCATTAAAAGGTTGAGTACCCAAATTGGCGAATCTCTCTAGAGACCCTCTTTCCCCTCAGAGGGGAAATTATAAAAGTTGGAAAGAAATAGAGCGTTCTAAAGAATTGCAAAGTACTTCCCTATGGCATCTTAAAGGGCAAGTAAGGAAAGACTGACATTAAAGAAAAAAAAGGCTATTTCTTCCCATATTTTCTCGTCAGAATATTATGAATGGTATAATGGAGCGAAAGAGACATTAATTTACGAGCCCGTGTGACTTTCTGGGCAAACCGGGGTCTTATTTTTAAGGTGTTTCGACTATGATTATATTTTTGAATAGATTAAGTTCGTTAATTATGTAGAATTTATGATTGCCACTCAGCGTTTTGGCGAAGGGTTGATTTGATTGTATTATTTATTCATTAATTCAATTAATTTATTATATGTGCATTTACTGTATTTTTTGCCGAGCTTTAAAGATGGTTTATAACCTGATTAAAATTATGTTTGTGTACAGCGATGTGCTTATAGTCACTATTTATAGTATTGATGAGAGAAATGGAAAATGAGAAACATAATAAACACAGGTTTTTTATTAATAATATAATATAATAAATACATTATTATTATTATTATTATTATTATTATTATTATTATTATTATGATTATTATTATTATTGTTATTATTAACATCACTATTATCATTATTAATAGTATTATTACTAATATTAATATATTATTAGTAATTGTAGGTATATTTCGCTTAACATATTTTCAAAATAGTTTGTTTTAATGATAAATGAATATAATATTAATAATAATATAATAATAATAATAATAATAATAATGTATTTAATAGTCAAAATCGACGACTGTAATTACTTTGTGGTAGTTTTATTTCCTCCCTTTTCGTATCATTCCATCGGATTACACATGATTCCCAGTAGGCTCTCCTCTCTCTCTCTCTCTCACTCTCCTCTCTCTCTCTCTCTCTCTCTGTGGGTGAGAATGGCATCTCTTTTTATCCCCTGATATAATACAGCAGCATCAAGTAGACAATGTACGAGAATAGACCGAATAAAGAAAGGTCTTGCGGGGGTTTAAAACGGATGAATTTTGCCTCCCACTACTCTATAGAACCAACCCATTTGCAAGGATCTAATATCGGTAATCGGATGATGACCATCT
>NC_090729.1:133232499-133247499 GCF_036898095.1 Palaemon carinicauda
AATTGTAAAATAAGGAAGTTCTTTCAACATATTTTCTAGCTACACTCAAATTTGCTTCCTGGAAAATGTGTTGAAACAATACGAAAACTCAAGGTGTTCTCCTTATAATTCAACTCAAATGGCCTCGGAATTTATGTGCATATATACATTCCCTATATATATATATATATTATATATATATATATATATATGTGTGTGTGTGTATATATATATGTATATATATGTATGTATATGTACACACGCACGTTATATATATGTAACATGTATTTTTTGGATACAAGTGCATCCTCATTCAAACACACTTTTGCATATGCGCACTTATTACGTATAGTGTGGAGAAAAACATCTGGCTACTCTGATTTTACAAAACACTGGAAAGTTTTCCTTCCAATGGTTATTTTTCTATATAACTCAAAAAATATAATTTACACCTAGAATTCGAGCTTCGTCTATAGATCGTTAAGATGCCTCTTAAGGCTTCGGAAGGAAATAGTTCTCGTGTTTTACAGATGGCGCTGATGGGACTAGGGAAGGAGCCTCCTGTCGAAATGAAGAATAATGGCCCGCAGAGAAAAGGCCATCTATCTTGTACTGTGTCGTTATTGCACATATACAGGAATTTATTCACCATATGAAGTCGATTGTGAGAAAGAATGATAAAGGTATATGGGGTGTATATTCAATATATGGTAAACAATTAAATATTTTGTGTGTGAATATATATATATATATATGTGTGTGTGTGCATGTATATATATATATATATATGTGTGTGTGTGTGTGTGTGTGTGTGTGCATATATATATATATATATATATGTGTATATGTATATATATATATATGTGTGTGTGTGTGTATATATATATATATATATATATATATTTGTATATATTACATATATTTTTATACTGTGTATATAAACGGTGTATATACTGTATATATATATATATAGTATGTAATATATATAAGGTGTATTTACTTATATACAGAAATAGATCCACTGGCCTTTAGATAGACAGACTAATAGATACGTAGATAAAAGAGATTTATAATAAATCATTTCCTCATGGGTGATTCTCTCTCTCTCTCTCTCTCTCTCTCTCTCTCTCTCTCTCTCTCTCTCTCTCTCTCTCTCTCGAGCAGTTTCTCACACCTGTCGACTCACAATAATGGCATTCTTGATTTTCTTCATTGCACACGGGTCCCTCTGAGTATAAGCTGAGCTTGCTTGCTTACCATAAGGCCTGATTGATAGATATAGAGATTGAGAGAATGAGAAAGATAGAGATTGAGAAAATGAGAAATATAGGTGAGGGGGGAGCAGGACTCTGCTTGCTTCGATCTGACTTTTCAATCTATGGATGATGTGATTTTTGCCCTTTTTCCATACATAGCGCGATAAAAAATAATTTTTATCAGGGCTACTGTTCTCTTGTGTTGTTTTGTTTATTTTTTGTCTACACGGATATAGAACGAATATCGCATGTATGTTTTTTAATGTGTTAGAATTAGAGGCATGTGTTATATGTATGTGAAACATGAGCATTATGCAATTTATCAATTAAGTACATGTATGATTTATTTATTGGCATTAGACTGCTGCATATATCTCATCGATATGTTTGGTTGATCAAATCAGTGTTAAATTTATCAAATGTGTCCTAAGTGTTCATAGGATTTTGCTCCTTGTAATTATGGCAGCAGTATCTTTGTATGTGTATCACATGATGTCATATAAGCCTTAAAGGTTATTTATATGTGTTGCAAATGCATTTTATAGAAACCATTAGTTTCTGTTCGAGTATTACAAAATTATGTTACATTTACTGAAGCAAGAGTTAAAAGTACTCTATCCTGTGTTATAAACATAACCATATGGTATCCAATTTATTATAAATTGTGTTTTAAGACATTATCGTCTTGGTATTAGTCCCACGAAATAATTTGTCTGATCAAAAATGTAACACAGTTATGCCTTGCATTTACCGCACCAGTATGTTATTCATTTATATATATATATATATATATATATGTGTGTGTGTGTGTGTGTGTGTGTGTGTGTGTGTGTGTGTGTATGTATTATAGCCACGAAAGGAAAAATAAAAGACTTGATTGGAGTTAGTACTTTCATCCACTCAGGACATCCTTTCGTGGCTATAATACATTATATATTCATCACGTGTCAGCTTTCGTGATTTATATATATATATATATATATATATATATATATATATATATATATAGAGAGAGAGAGAGAGAGAGAGAGAGAGAGAGAGAGAGAGAGATATTAGTTTTAGTCTAGGCATTTTTAATACGTTGCCATTACGTCATAATGGCGATAGTCGTGTGACTTCTTGTTGGCTAAAATGAATCGGCGTCATTTCAAATGATTTAGTTTACGATAAAATGAACGACAAGGAGGTGATTCAAGTTCGAAGTTAATGGACATTCATAAATTTAAAATACTTCTCATGAAGGCGGGAAAATAGCGGTAATGCACCTCGAGTGATGTACTGTAGGCGTTACGTAAGTGTCCGTGCAGCTACATTTCAGCTACCAGCTGCACTTACTTGTTATCCCTCTACTTTTAACTAACCTCAAATCAATCAATCAATTAATCTACTTTTAACGAATAACTAGGTTTTGAATGGGTTTCATTGCCCCATCGGCGGCTCCATGTCCCAAATTTATATCATCCAGATTATTATTTTGTCTAAATAAATGTCTAATAACTTTTATTCTTTGTTCTATCATGCGAACACATTTTTTTTTCTAGTCTTGTCTTAATGATATATTAAAATTTTTTTGGAGCGAATTTTCCGACTGGGTTAGAAAAGAAGAGAAAGAATTCTAGTGTCTAAGAATTTGAACTTTATTGGCAACTTCAACCATTAATTCTCGTGCTACCCATACATTGTTTACTCGATATATCTATGCATCTATACACACACACATATTATATATATATATATATATATATATATATATGTATATATTATATATATATATATATGTGTGTGTGTGTGTGTGTTGTAGGTATAAAATTAATACATATATATTTGTATATATACATATACATTTAGATATGGTTGCATTTGTGTGTCTGGGTATACTGTATATTCAACTGGATCTCTTAGTAGAGGCCAATTTGTGCGCTGGAATCTATCGAAACACTGCCTTATTACTGAAGAAGTGTGCCCGGAGATATGATTATATACAACAGGGCAGAGTTCGAATGTGACTATTGACTACTAGTTCGCCCAGCTGTAAATGATTGCCGGAAATCTCTGGGGGCAAATAAAAAGGACCCGGAGCTATGAAATAGGCACTAAGTATGCCAAGGCATCGACCTTCCATTGAGATATTACCACTATAGAGTTACTGAGTGCTTTGACTGGCCTGGTAGTACAACATTACAATCCTCTTTGGTTAGGAATCTCTTATTTTTACGAAAGTATATATTTTCTCATACACTTGATGACACCAAGCACATCACACAATTCTTCACTAAAGAGGTTAACAACTGTAAGTTTTCTGTGACTACTTTCTACATTATAAGGACAGAAGAGACTCCTGATTCATGGTAAGCAGATCTCCTAGGAAATTGACACACAGGCACACTATTCTAATGGCTATCTGTTTGAGGCTTGAGGTGAGGAGGGACGGTACTTCTTTGCCAAGATTCTTGACCAAGATGTGTCGTATTTCTAGCGATATTTTTATATTCATTTCAGAAGCAGGTCTTCTGAAAGCTATTTAATTCTTATTATACTATCCTTGCTTTTTTGGTTTTAATTGAATATTCTTTTATTCTTTATTTCTAATATATGATATCGGCATCAATGACTTTCGATGTCAGGATGCCAGAAAACTTCAAATCAATTAAACAGTCACACTATTCTATTTATGTTTTCTTTTCCTCTGTATTTCTTTCTATAAACAGTGTTAGGCAGACTTGATAGAAAGGCTAAGGGAGGCCTGGGGGTTTATATGAAGGGATGCCTGTTCCCAATCTATCTCTTCATTTTCCTCTTTGGTACTATTTTAAAAACCATCAGTACTGTCCACCCCTTAGTTAAAATGGATATCCTGGAGTGTAATAGGCCTTGCTTGGTTCTTTGGCTCAGCCATGTTGACCAATTTTCTCAGACAATTTGTCATTTGGTGTATACATATATTTTTGGGCTCAAGCCATGTCGTCCTGATGGAAGTTCCTATAGGGTAGCTTCCTAGGGTATATTACAACTACTGCGATATTCCCAGAGAATTTACCTTAAGGTACCAGAATTCTAACTCCTGGAGCGAGTATCCCTCGTGAAAGGGATATCGCGACATATCAGAGGACGTATTCTAGACACGTCACATGGCAATCTACATCCTGGACAGAGATTTCGTCTCGTAGGAGGTGATTGGCGAGATACGAATTCGGGAAAGAAAAAGGGGAGCCGCTCCCAAGGCTTCCCTATCCCCCGATTCGTATGCGTGCCTGGCGCCAATCCTGGCGCCATCTGTATTCCTTTTTGCGTAGCTTAACAACTCGGTGTTTTTTCCTGTTTTTCTCGCAAATCTTGGATTTATTCGACTTTTCATGGCTTCTCCGTCTTCGTCGGCCTCTGATAAGTTGAGTATAGTGTCTTTTATGTATAAATGTAGGCTCTTGGTAAAATTTTGAGTGATTAATAGGATTAATCTTTGATACAAGAGCCGTAGCCTACCAGAGGCGTCTTGGACGCTGTCACTCGCTAGGTATAAATTAGTTAGTCAGAGCGACATTCCTGGTTGTTTTGCTTTAATAAATTTTAGCTATTTAGCATTACATAGGATTTCCTTTCGTGCTTAGTATTATTTGGCGAAGTATTCGCCATTCTGGCCTACGCTAGGCCATGTAGCCTAGTCGTTTGGTCCTAGTACTTCATGCATGATTATGGTTTTTCCGAGTGTAATTAAAATTTTATTGAAGCTTTAGGCTATATTTTATACATTTTAGACTGTGTGGAATATTTCCAAGATAGTATACGAGTGAGTTTCGGTGAATTAGGTAATCGATTCTCTTGGTGCCTAGGCTAGTTGCTTATGGAGCCTTAGTATACTTTATCATACTCCCCGGTTGCTTTCTTTTCTTCGGAGAAGGTATGCAATCCCTTTCCCTCTGTTTAAGCCTTGGGCTTATCCCTAAGTGGTTTTTTCCGAATTTATTTTCGATAAAACTATACTAGGGTGTTACTGTACCTTCCTGTTCCTGTAGTTATGGTTCAAGAGGGACAGAACAACAGAGTTTTTAGTCTGAGTCTGTGTTGTCTGGCTTGGGGCTGAGTCCCCCTCGCTGACCTAACACATACAAAGGGAGCTTAGCTCCCTTAGGTCACTACCGAAGGTTTCTGTGGATATGATTCCTTCTTTTGTGATCTACCAGACTAGTCCTTGTTGCTGTTCTCGGGGGAGGATAAGTTCTTCCCTTGGGAGTAGCAACGCCTTCCTTGCTTTGGTGCTCTGGAAGCTGGCAAGTATTGCTGGCCTTTCCCCTTAGATCTCCCTTAGGCTAAGATAAGTTTCTTGGCTGCGGGTGATCTGTCACTAAAGCAAGGTTGGCAGGACCCTCTTGTCCCTTCTCCTCTTTCTTCGTAATGGCCGAGCCATTACTGTACTGTACGTCGTTCTACATCTGGACCTAGTATAGGTTAGGATGTGGAATTGACTCAGCCCCTTGCCGGCCGGCAGAGCTGGCCGGCAGGGGTCTTACTGTACTGTACGCCGTTCTACTTCTGGACCTAGTATAGGTTAGGATGTGGAATTGACTCAGCCCCTTGCCGGCCGGCAGAGCTGCTGGCCGGCAAGGGTCTTATGTTTTCGAGTGCTGCCCGGACCTCTCTTGGTCCCTCATCCATGCCTGCCGGCAGAGCCGGACGGCATTGGTCAAGGAAGCCTGAATTAGTTTCTCCCCTTCCTTATATGCACTCTTTCGGTTGCCGGGCTTGGAGGTTGTGTACACTCTTATCCCGGCATCCATTCTATTTTTCTTCTAGTGCTGTACCTGTCCCGGCTGCCGGCCTATGAAGCCGGCAGCCGGGCAGGTGTAGTCCTCTGGTTCTTTTGCTGCCGGCTGGCATCGGTCTTGTACCTTTGCCGGCCGGCTTATGTCAGCCCTTGTCTGCCGGTCACCAAGAGTGTGGCCGGCAGCTGGGTACTACCTTGTGTAGTTGCTGGCCGGCAGCCATTGCCGACCAACACTGGCTGTTACCGGCCGGCAGTTGCTGCCGACCGGCAGTTGCTGCCGACCGGCACAGGCATTTGAACCAGAGTGCTGCCGCCCTATAGCTGTTAAGTAGTATACTTTAAAGCTAGTTGTGGTGTGTGCCGGCCTGCCTTTGCCGGCCGGCACACATCCTCCTATACTGTACTAGTATTCTTCTGTATAGCATATACAGTAAGAAGAAAACTATAGTAAGGGTTTTGGTACAGCACTGTGTCTTCTAACACTATTGTGTTTTCTTGCACATCCCTTTGCTGTTGCCCTCAGATAGGAAGCTGAGTTCTTCCCTGTCTATTATTCAGGATTTTAAAATCATTGCTTAGGTGTGAGCTCCACCTGTTTCCTCTGGAAACCTTGCATTGGTTACTCTAGAAGAGATAAACCATTTTGATTTTATTATCTGGAAGGCTGCAACAATGGGTTGTGAGGGAAACACAAGTGTGTGTCTTTCCTTTATGAATTGTTATGCTATACTATGCATATCCAGTGATACATAGTTCACTTGATACTCATGGAAATTTCTTCTCTTTACAGGAGGACCCTCCGAAGTGCGGAAATGTTTTCTGCAACGTCCGCAGCAAGAACCTCTGCGGACATGAGTGTTGTAGGAGACACGCAGCATGCGCTGTCTCCAAGAATGATCTCCAGTATTGGGACCCTCAGGTATGTACTGTATGCACTAACCTGATTACTGAGGCTTTTGATTCCCCTAGAACGGCGGAATCAAGGGATATAGCAAGGGAAAAGCTTCATACTTGGGTAAGGGGCTTCAAGAAGAACACCTCTGGCCCTTATCTTCCAAGTGAGAAGATGAGGGCGTATCTTTTTCCCCAGGCATCAGCTGATGCAGTGATTCCCCAGCCTCAAGAGGAGATCCCTCAAGATCAAGTCCAGGTGGACGTGGAAGTCGCAGTCGCGATGCAAGACATCCAGTTAGATGACAGGATGTCTGACCTGGACGAACGTTTGGAACAAGACCTCCTGGCAGAAGGTCAGGATGAAGTTCAAACCCCGGATGTCGTAGAGGATGAGGTCGACGAGGTGTCGGCTATTCCGGTTCAGATTCCGGAGCCTATCCCCTCAACATCGGCCGGTCTCCCAGTAGAACTGGGACAGGCCCTCTCTTCGATTGTTGGAATGATCCAACAAATGCAGAAGGAGAATCAGGAGAAGGCGGCTGCTATGGAACTGCGTATGCAGTCCCTGGCAGAATCACGTGGGCCCCGGAAAAGGCTCAATGTGAAAGACCTTCCCGTATGCTCAGATGCTAACCCATGGAGGTATGCTGAGCACATGCCGATGACGACTGGAAAGATCGTCATCTCGGATAAGCTGGGTTCAGTTCCCCTAGAGGAGGTGGAATTCTGGCCCAGCAAGGCATCATATCCGGACTGCTATGTCCGGCTGAGAAAAGAACCAGCTTCAAGGGAGGAGACAGAGCCGAAGGAGGTCATAATTATGGACCACGCTAAGGCTCAAGCCCTACTTTCATCCTCGATGAAAGAGAGGGGCTTCTCTAACTCGAAGGTAGCTGCATTGAGCAAGAAGCTCCCTTCTTTTGTGTCCTCTCCTGCTAGAGCCTTCCCCTTTCTACAGAAAGGGTTTGCGGCTGTCCTAAAGGCAGTCGAGGCCGGCAAGCCTTGCCCCTCCCTGGAGGAGTGTAAACCCTTGTCGCTGGCCCTGCCTATGGACCACAAAGACTGGAAGGATGTCCATCTGACATTCTCAGTGGGAAAGTTGGAGGCTGATATTGCCGGACGGCAATTCGGCGAGGACCTCCCCAAGCTGTCCGACTCTCTTTTACGAAGAGAGTTCGAGACAAAAGAAAGACTGGCTGCCTCAATGTCTCATCAGACTACTCTTGAGACGATGGCAAGTGACCCCAAGGTCCATGAAATGTTCATGGTAGTGGCTAAGTCTCACCTAGCCACAATGACGAAGGACCTTTATGGCTTCGTCAAGGCAAGGAGAGCTTGCAGGGAGTTCGTGTTCACCGGGGCTACGGTGAGACACGAGCCAAGGAAGTTAATCTCCTCCAACATTTGGGGAAAAGACCTTTTCCCTACCGATGTGGTCAAAGAAGTTGTTGATAAGGCCGCCGTGGAGAATAGAAACCTTCTCCAGAAGTGGGGCCTGGCTATCAAAAGAAAGTCTTCCCCGGATGAGGGTCCTCAACCAAAGAGGAAGAATATGAGGACTAGGCTACCGTCTCGGCCAGCCAAGCCTTTTAGACAGCAACAGCAACTGCAATTGCCATTGCCTCCAGTGCCCCAGATGGTGGCACAAACCCCGACTACTTTTCAGTGGGTACCCCAGGCTGTGCCAGGTCAGTCAACCACATTCACCCCAACGTTCGAAGGACAGTCTTCTTCCTTTCGTGCAAAACCTAGAGGAGCAGCCAGAGGCTCGTCTAGGCGCCCCTCAAGGGGAAGGGGATTCAGAGGTGGTCGTGGTCAGGGAGGCAAGACCTCAGGACGGCAGTCCAAGTGAAACGATACCGGTAGGAGGGAGACTGACGAAATTTTGGGATTGCTGGACCTTCGATCCCTGGGCCCAAAGCCTACTCAAGAATGGTCTGGGCTGGAGCTGGTACAGCACTCCACCCCCGTGCCTTCGGTTTTCCAACACTCTACCCCCGTTTTGGAGGAGTACGTTCAAGAACTGTTGGAGAAAAAGGTGATCCGAAAGGTGAAGTCCATCAAATTCCAAGGGAGGCTGTTTTGTGTTCCCAAGAAAGACTCGGAAAAGCTCAGAGTCATTCTGTACTAGTCGCCACTCAACAAGTTCATAGTGAATTGCAAATTCAAGATGCTAACACTGCAACACATAAGGACCTTACTGCCCAAGAGGGCATACTCAGTCTCTATAGACTTGTCAGACGCCTATTGGCACATTCCAATCAGCCGTCGACTCTCCCCCTACCTAGGGTTCAGGCTACAACGGAGACTATACGCCTTCAGAGCCATGCCATTCGGGCTAAACATAGCCCCAAGGATTTTCACGAAGCTTGCGAGCGCAGCTCTCAAACAATTACGCCTAAAGGGAATTCAGGTAGTAGCCTACCTGGACGACTGGCTGGTGTGGGCAGCATCCGAGACCGAATGCTTGCAAGCTTCCAGTCAGGTGATCCAGTTCCTAGAGTACCTAGGCTTCAAGATCAACAGAAAAAAGTCTCGACTTTCTCCATCCCAAAAGTTCCAGTGGCTGGGAATCCACTGGGACCTTTTGTCACACAGTTTCTCCATCCCGACGAAGAAAAGGAAGGAGATAGCGGGCTCTGTCAAGAGACTTCTAGATTCCGAAAGGATATCAAGACGCGAACAGGAGAGGGTACTAGGCTCTCTCCAGTTTGCTTCAGTGACAGACCCAGTGCTAAGAGCACAGCTAAAGGATGCAACCGGAGTTTGGAGAAGGTATGCATTAAACGCACGAAGAGATCTGAGAAGACCATTGCCGCCTCGGCTACGTACTCTTCTCAGACCTTGGTCCCAAGCCAGACATCTAAAGAAGTCGGTTCTTCTTCAGCCACCTCCCCCGTCGATGACGATTCACTCAGACGCCTCAAAGGAGGGATGGGGAGGTCACTCTCATCGGAAAAAAGTCCAGGGGACTTGGTCCAAGCTATTCAGGACCTTTCATATAAACTTTCTAGAAGCTATGGCAGTGCTCCTTACCTTAAAGAAAGTCTCCCCGCGTCACTCGATCCACATAAGATTGGTGATGGACAGCGAGGTGGTTGTGAGATGCTTGAATCGACAAGGGTCGAGGTCACCACCTCTCAACCAGGTGATGTTAGCCATTTTCCGATTGGCGGAAAAGAAGAAGTGGTACCTGTCGGCAGTTCACCTTCAAGGAGTCCGCAATGTGACAGCGGACGCTCTATCCAGGTTCACACCGATAGAGTCGGAATGGTCCTTAGACGCAGGATCATTCTCCTTCATTCTGAATCAAGTCCCAGAACTGCAGATAGACCTCTTTGCGACGAAAGACAACAAGAAGTTGCCCCTGTACGTGTCCCCGTACGAGGACCCCTTAGCGGAAGCAGTGGACGCGATGTCCCTCGACTGGAACAGATGGTCCAGGATTTATCTGTTCCCTCCTCACAACCTTCTGTTGAGGGTCCTCAACAAACTGAGATCCTTCAAGGGGGTAGCGGCAATAGTGGCCCACAAGTGGCCGAACAGTATGTGGTTCCCCTTGGCGTTGGAACTACAGATGAAGTTTGTGCCGCTACCACATCCAGTTCTGACCCAGCGAGTCCAGAAGTCGACTGTCTGCGCTTCATTACAGAAAACCCGGACCCTGCAGCTCATGATTTTCTCGCCCTTGCGGTGAGAAAGCGTTTCGGGATTTCGAAAGCCAGCATAGACTTCCTAGAGGAATATAAGTGCAAATCGACTAGAAAGCAATATGAGTCATCTTGGAGAAAATGGGTGGCCTTTGTAAAGGCAAAGAATCCGCAGGAGATCTCAACAGACTTCTGCTTATCTTTCTTCATCCACCTCCATGGCCAAGGGTTGGCAGCTAACACGATTTCAGTGTGTAAATCTGCTTTGATGAGACCCATTTTATTTGCCTTCCAGATCGACCTAGGTAACGAGATCTTTAATAAAGTTCCGAAAGCCTGCGCTAGGCTCAGACCTTCAGCACCTCCAAAGCCCATCTCATGGTCTTTAGACAAAGTTCTTCATTTCGCCTCCCTGTTGAGCAATGAAGAATGTGCGTTAAAGGATTTGACGCAAAAAGTTATTTTCCTATTTGCACTCGCGTCCGGGGCCAGGGTTAGTGAGATCGTAGCCCTCTCGAGAGAGGCAGGTCGTGTTCAGTTCCTGGATGGGGGGGATCTGAACCTGTTTCCGGATCCTACGTTTCTCGCCAAGAATGAGTTACCCACCAACAGGTGGGGTCCCTGGAGAATCTGCCCTCTGAAAGAAGATGCATCTCTATGTCCAGTAGAATGCCTAAAGGTCTATCTTCGTAGAACTTCAGACTTCAAGGGTGGTCAACTATTCAGGGGAGAAACATCAGGCTCAAATTTATCTCTGAATCAACTCAGAGCGAAAATCACATATTTTATTCGCAGAGCGGATCCTGACAGTACACCCGCAGGTCACGATCCGAGGAAAGTTGCCTCATCCCTAAATTTCTTTAATTGTATGGATTTTGAACATCTCCGTTCATACACGGGCTGGAAGTCTTCCAGGGTGTTCTTTCGCCACTATGCGAAGCAAGTAGAGGAACTTAAGAGATTTGTGGTAGCAGTGGGTCGTGTAGTTAACCCTACTGTTTAACTCTGCGAGGAACAGTGGTCTTAATTGGGACGATTAAGTCCAGGGTGAGTGTGTAGGTACATACTGTACTACAAACTAAATGAGGGCACCAAGTGCCTACATAGACTGTTCCTTCTTTCAAAGGTGAACCTAGCATAAGTACAGACATGTGTGCCGAGCGTTTCTAACGCTAATGTGATTGATTTGTAATACAGACTTTTATGACTTGATACCTCGGTATCTTATTAAAGTGGCGTTTAATGGTTTTTCTTTCAGATAAACAAGTTCTGTTTACTATCATACTTATGCTTAAAGTTTTGGGTTATCCTCTTTTATATATATATATATATTTGTTGTTAACCTGTCTGTTTATTGTCTGTCAATAAACTCGTTCTTGAGAACCTTGCGTCTCTTTCACCTGTGTCAATTTATTGGTATAATTGAGCATTTAATTCTATGTATCTTATCTGGGATAATTCTGATAGAATTGTTCTGTTATGCAAGCTATGTTGCATTGGTTTATGTAGTCCCCTAATGGGAGGACTCCGTCCCATAAAGGAACGAGGGGCGGTTTTATTAGTTTCTTCCTATGCGGATATAAACCTTTGTCCAATACAAGTATTTGTGCGGATTTACTGGTCAATATATATTGACGCAGTGGTTCTATACAAACTATGCTTTACTTAATATAGGGCGAGACCACTATATTAGCTTGCCTGGTATTCATACATAGATATATGTACTCTTCGAGACTTTTCCAGAGTCTAGTAGGACTCTTCCCTGTAGGGGGCAGGAAGCTCTAACATAGTTTATAGTTAGTTGAAAAAGATGTATAACGGTAACATCTTAGGTCTCTAGGTCTAGTCGACCGGGAAAAAAATTACCTCCGGGGAGTACGGCACGTTCTGAGAATCCACAGATACAGTAATGCCTCTGGTACACTTCCATCAGGACGACATGGCTTGAGCCCAAAAAACGGATTTTGAGCGAAGCGAAAAATCTATTTTTGGGTGAGATGGCCATGTCGTCCTGATGGACCCGCCCTTGCCTTTCTAAGAAAGGGCTGTAGGACCCCTCCCTACATACAGTATCTGTAGCACCTCGTGTACGCTACAAGGAATACAGATGGCGCCAGGATTGGCGCCAGGCACGCATACGAATCGGGGGATAGGGAAGCCTTGGGAGCGGCTCCCCTTTTTCTTTCCCGAATTCGTATCTCGCCAATCACCTCCTACGAGACGAAATCTCTGTCCAGGATGTAGATTGCCATGTGACGTGTCTAGAATACGTCCTCTGATATGTCGCGATATCCCTTTCACGAGGGATACTCGCTCCAGGAGTTAGAATTCTGGTACCTTAAGGTAAATTCTCTGGGAATATCGCCGTAGTTGTAATATACCCTAGGAAGCTACCCTATAGGAACTTCCATCAGGACGACATGGCCATCTCACCCAAAAATAGATTTTTCGCTTCGCTCAAAATCCGTTATATATATATATATATATATATATATATATATATATATATTTATTATTATTATTATTATTATCTAAGCTACAACCCTAGTTGGAAAAGCAAGATGCTGTAGCCCAAGGGCTCTAACAGGGAAAAATAACTCAGTGAGGAAAGGCAATAAGGAAGTAAATAAACAATATTATATATATATATATATATATATATATATATATATATATATATATTGATAGATAGATAGATAGATATATTTATACATATATATTTGTATATGTATTATATCACTATATATTATATATTATATTATAAATATGTATGCATATATATACTGTATTTAAAATGGCAGTAAGGTCTGGGGCTCTAAAATTTGTAAGATTATGACATCATCGTTTTCATTATTATTATTATTATCATTATTGTTATTATTATTATTATTATTATTATTATTATTGGTTAAGCTACAATCATAGTTGGAAAAGCAGGATGCTATAAACCCAAGGGCTCCAACAGGGAAAAATAGCTGAGCGAGGAAAGGAAATAAATAAACTGTATGAAAAGTAATAAGAAACCAAAATAAAAGATTTTTATAACAGTAACAACATTAAAACAATAGAATATTTTTATAACAGTAACAAGATTAAAACAATGAAATATTTTTATAACAGTAACAACATTAAAACGATCTTTTATATATAAACTATAAAAAGAGACTTATGTCAGCCTGTTCAATATGAAAAACATTTGCTGCAAGTTTGAACTTTTGAAGTTCTACCGATTCAACTGGCCGATTAGGAGGATCATTAATGTTTTCAAAATAAGTTTTCTAGTGTTCCCTAGCAATAGGTTGATAACGTTTCCTGTCGTGGTGGTAGTTTGTACTGCTTTTGAACGATCGAACAATCTTTTCTCTTTGAAAATGAAATTTATCCACAATTAGCTTGGTAATAGAAATGTTTTCTAGCTTATGTTTTGGAAATTTATTTTACATTATAAAATATATTGTGATTGATAGGCTTATGATCTAAAACGCGTACTTGGTTATAAGTAGTCATTTCCTATTAATCTACTTTAGATATATTATTGTTATTATTACCTGTAAAGCTACAACTCTATTTGGAAAAGCAGAATACTATAAGCCCTAGGGCTCCAACAGGGAAAATAACGCAGTGTGGGAAGGAAATAAGGAAACGGCAAGGAAATTAATTAAAAAGTAAGTTAAAATATTTCAAGAACAGTCACAGCATTAGAATAAATATTTTATATATAAACCATAATTTAAAAAATCAAGAAGAAAATTAAACCAGAATAGTATGCCTGAGTGTACCCTCAAGCAAGAGAACTCTACCCCAAGACAAGGAAAACCCATGGTAAAGAGGCTATGGCACTGTCCAAGACCAGAGAACAATGGTTTGAATTTGGAGTGTCATTCTCCTAAAAGAGCGGCTTACCATAGCTAAAGAGGTCTCTTCAACCCTTACCAAGAGCTGAGTAACCACTGAACAATTACATTGCAGTAGTTAACCCTAATTGTTTGGTAATATCAGTGTTGTCAGTTGTATGAGGGCAGAGGAGAATATATAAGAATAGGCCAGACTATTCGATGTATGTGGAGGCAAAAAAAAAAAATGAACCGTAACCAGAGAGATGGATCCAATGTAGTACTGTCTGACCAGCGGTAGTATCTCAACGGGTGGCTGATGCCATGGCCAACCTACTTCCTCGCAGTACTGACTTCATAGTTGAGATCATCTCTCTCTCTCTCTCTCCTCTCTCTCTCTTTCTCTCTCTCTCTCTCTCTCTCTCTCTCTTCTTTCTCTCTCTCTCTCTCTCTCTCTCTCTCTCTCTCTCTCCTGTCAGTCCGTTTTCTAGTTTCATTACTAGTCTCTTCAAGGATCAAGTGCACAGATATTGGGTAGTTTTCATTTTGTTTTCCACTCAATAAAACAGAGGCCCCAAAGATGTTCCTCCGACACTTGCAAGTCCCACAAAGTCCGCTACTAATTAAGT
>NC_090729.1:133256158-133271158 GCF_036898095.1 Palaemon carinicauda
TTGTATTTTTTCTTCTATCTTTACTTTAGGTATCAGTAATGATGACATTTGAAATGTCGAAACGTTTGCAATAAATATGTATGTGGCGACATTAATTATTTCTGTTTCTCCCGCGAATAAGATTTCCTAGAAACGTCCCCATTTCTCATCATCTGCTCAATTCGTAACATATTCGCATATTAATAAACGTCTGAAATGTATTTATGTCGGTATAGTCCTGTGCATATATTGTGTTTGTAAACAAATATTAACTTTTTGCTTGAAAATTGTGATGAAAATACAAATTAGATCTCGAGAGCCATTTGTGGCTTTCTGATTATCTTTGGAGTATTTGAACTATGGTTGGTAGTAGCCTATTTCAGCCTCAACTTGGTGCCGGTCCCAAGCCCGGGTAAATTGGGAGGGTTGGCGGCAGGAAAGGCATCCGGCCATTAAAAATTAGCCAGAACAACTATGGTCAGTGAGTATAAGAATGAAATTAGTATATCGGGAGGAGAGTAATGGAAATGGAGGTACAAGGAACGAGAAGGAGAGGGAGACCAAAGCGAAGGTGGGTGGACTGTATCAAGGATGACCTTCGATCAAAGGGATTAACCGGTGATGAAGTGTGAGACAGAGGTAGATGGAGAAAGCTGAGCAGAAACATCGGCCCCACATAGAAGTGGGAAAAGAAGAAGAAGAAGAAGAAGAAGGTTGTATTAGCCTATTTTAAACGTCCCTACCTAGCAATCTATTGGACGAGAGTTAGAGACCTGCTCAAGCTTGATAGTTTCTAGTAGAGTCTGTAACTTCATCCTTGTGACCTAAGGATAGGAGATTTGGAGGTGTCTATAGGTCCACCTAGAGTCATCCGCAACCATAGCCTGGGTCTCCCTGGTCCTAGCTTGATGGAGGGTGGGCATGGGTACTGATCATATGGATATATGTTCAGTCTCTGTGGTATTGTCTTTTTTTCTAGGGCATTATCCTGTTCTATGCATTTTTCATTCATGAGCGGTTTTTAAACATTAAAACAGGGAGGACTTATATTAGTATTGGCTGAAGCTTAGAAATTATGTTCATGTTCCCCGGTGTAGAATTTTAATTGTTATTCCGTGTTGTGACAGGTGAAGGTCATTTTCCTTAGATATTCTGAAGGTAATTATAGCGATAGATATTCTGAGAGTAGTTTTAGTGAGATATTCTAAGAGTAATTTTAGCGATAGATATTCTGAGAGTAATTTTATCTACAGATATTCTGAGGGTAATGTTACTGATAGATATTCCGAGGGTGATTTTAGTGATAGATATTCAGCGGGAAATTTTAGCGATAGATATCATGAGGGTGATTTTAGGTATATATATTCTAAGGGTAATTTTGGCAATAAACATTTTGAGAGTAATTTTAGCGATATATATTCCTAGGGTAAATTTAGCGATACATATTAAAAGTAATTTTGGTGATAGATATTCTGAGGGTAATTTTAGCTAAAGATATTTTAGAGTAATTTTAGCGATAGATATTCTGAGGGGAAAATTTCAGTCCTTGTATTCTTCTTGAAACGGTAAAATATCTTATTAGGAAACTTGCAACTTCTTTTGCATCTAGATACGATGTGCGATCTTAGGATTAGGACGCCGATTTACATTAAACACTGTTAATATTATGTGTATTTCATTGAGATTTTCTCTCTAGTAGCCTATATATCTGAGATTTGAGATAAAACTTAGAAAACATTTAGGACGTTTAGGTGTTTTTTATGTAATTCCAAACGGGATAAAGAAGATGGTGAATTGAAATATGTAAAATATTGTACATTAATGGCATGTTGAATTTTATTTTACGTAACCATATATATATATATATATATATATATATATATATATATATATATATATATGTATGTATATATATATATATGCATATATATATGCATATATATATATATATATATATATGTGTGTGTATATGGATATGTATGTATGTATGTATGTATGTATATATATAATATATATGTGTGCATATGTGTATATTTGATATATATATATACATACATACATACATACATATACACACAATATATATATATATATATATATATACATATGTATATAAGTATATATATATATATATATATATATATATATATATATATATATTTATATATGTATATATATATATTTATATATATATATATATATATCATAACCATTTCTGAGTGGGGATACCCTAACGTGATGAAAGTGTTTGTGTATCGCCACGATCAGCAAAGTTGCACTAGTCAGGGTCACCTATACTAAGTTGGTTTGTTTTGAGCGATCAGACTAAAGTCCCCCACTATCACCAATCCCGATTGTGCAGCGTGGTGAGGATAACTGGCCAATCCGCATTTCTGAGGCATCTGTACTACGGTTGGCTAGAAAGGTTTGCAAACACACACACACACACACATATATATATATATATATATATGTGTGTGTGTGTGTGTGTGTGTGTGTGTGTGTATTTATTCTATTATTTATTCTATAATAATTTTATTTGATTTGCATTGAAAATTATTTTTCACCAAACAAATGCGACATTGAGGTGCCAAAGTTTATACAATTTTTCCTCTTTTTCTGTCATCTGTTTCTCGTTATGGAAATACGCCACCCATATCCCCCCCCCTTTCTCTTAACCCCTCCTCCCCCTCCCTCCCCACCCCCCTCACTTGAGGGCAGAGACCCTCCCTGAAGGTTTATGGCTCGGAAAATAAGAGGACGTTCGATGCCTGTGTAATGTTATGGAGGCTTGTGATTTACGAGAGTTTTCTTTTTTATTTTTAATTTCTCAAACTTGGATCAAGTAATAAATACAAACGAGAGAGAGAGAGAGAGAGAGAGAGAGAGAGAGAGAGAGAGAGAGAGATACAAAAACAAAGTATTCAGTGACATTTTATGGCGGTATTTTCTAAATATGAAATTAAGAGTAATGTGGCCTTTACTAATATGTTGATTATACTTCGAATTGTTCATGTTAAAATGATAAATCCGATAAATTTCAAGTCGGGTAATAGAGTAAAATGTAAAATATCTATATGAGGAGCCACAATTATACGTATAAAATACAACTTTGAATTCCCACGCTCATTTTGTCATTCTAATTAATATTCGCTCTCGTTTTCTTTCTTTTATTTTCCTGTCCAACCTCATCTAAATTTTGCTACATATTGCAACTGCTAAATTTCACCAATTAGTCGCTTGGTGCTATAAGGGCCTTCCCAATCCCAGCTCTGAGTCAATAAATCCTTCTGTTTGATGTGAATTGAGTAACATTTGAACATATTGTATTGGTCTTTTGGTAAAATTAATCATATATAAATGTTTAACATAAATGATAATTTATATATTTTCTATTTCTAAAGAACTCATGGATAAGCAACGATTAGGGAACCCTGACAAACCTTGACACTTGACCCAATTGTGCTTGACCTTGGTTTTCCCAGAATACGACACATCTAGTTGTCTGCATTTCAAAGTTGAATGCTTTTTTCTTTACTGGTCTGACATTTGTACTTTTAAAATTAGTAGTTTTTGAGATAGATAAAAATCATGTATTTCTCCACAATGATTCATTATTTAATAAGTTTGGGGATTTTTTTTAAGTTGGTATTTATGATTCTTGCTCGGTAAGGATTGATTCTGAGATATTCCAAGTGGTTTTCGAATGATAGATGTTTCAATATTTTTATTATTGTTATTTACAATGATATGTGGGAAAATTTATAGTATAGTATATACAGTCATTGGGTATACATCCTCACCTGAGCAACCTACCATACCAGATAGAACAAGACACTTAATTAACGTAAGGAATCATCTGGTTTTGATAACAATGAGAAGTGAAAGAATGATAGTAAAGTAAAGTGAAGTAAAGAACTCAACGTACTCCCCTCCCCAATACTGAATAGCCTCCCAGACCCTAGCGGTAAGCCATTTAGCCCATATTCACTTATCTATAAATCCACCTTTTACCTGACCTTGTGTAGTAAAAACTACACCAAGAGGGATAGCAATGGCAGACCTCTAATATTTACCCCATCAACATAACAGCTCAAACATAGAGGTCTCTATACCTCAAGCTTCGGTAATAAGTTCAAGGCTAAAGAAAATTCGTCATTCTGGGTTCTCGATCCATACAATTATACATCGTTATCTGGACACCTTGGGGTTTAATCATCCATCAATATTTTGGACATCTGGACATTTTAACCAGTCAATAGTATCTGGAAACGTCGGTCTTTGTAAACTCTCTGTAGATGGCACCCGATGCTTGTCTAGAAACATAAAAGGTACTAATTGAATAGAGTATTATTATAGCTTTCCATGTTTTGGGAGGAATTTAATATATCACTTTTAAGACTAATATAGAATTATCTCTAAACTCTGAATTCTAAAAAGTCTGATTTATTATTATTATTATTATTATTATTATTATTATTATTATTATTATTATTACAAGTAACCCTTGAAATTCTTGTAATGGTGCTGTCAGTTTTTCCCGATATCTAAATTAAAGACTCTCTCTCTCTCTCTCTCTCTCTCTCTCTCTCTCTCTCTCTCTCTCTCTCTCTCTCTCTGGTTTGAGTTTCTCGAATTACAGCACGTGCGGCCGCGTCTCAATTAAGTATGTCAACACCAGCTGCATATTTTAGTCAGAACAGTGGTGGTGTAGGTTGCAAGATCTCTCTCTCTCTCTCTCTCTCTCTCTCTCTCTCTCTCTCTCTCTCTCTCTCTCTCCGTTTTTTGTTTTATGGATTGCACTTTGGTTTTACTTACCATTGAGAGAGAAAGAGAAAGAAAAACTTGAAACCTTTTTACCTTTGATTTTTATTAATAAGAACTCGTTTTCGTTTCATTTGTGTGTGTGTGTGAGAGAGAGAGAGAGAGAGAGAGAGAGAGAGAGAGAGAGAGAGATGAATGTTCCTTATTCAAACGACGTGTAGTGAGGTATAATCCTTGAAGAGGGCCATATAGAAGAAAGGTGTGTATGGAATTAGGGGTCACATAGTGTAATGTGAAAATTTCATGTATTAGGTTAAATATTTTAATGGGATTTTTAGAGGGGGGGGGGCCCATTTAAGGTCATGAAGTTTATTTTTATTGATAGGATATATAGGACGGGACGCTACATATTGGGAATATATATTTGTGTAAATTGTGAGGGATCTATGAACGAAAGTATCCAAATATGGGACGAGGTTATTTTAGGGAATCGGAGAATGGGTAAGGAAAGGAACTATCTGGGGAGAAGGGCTGTATGGGTCCTGAATTGAACGTTTCTGTAGAAGGGGTTTACGGGTCCGGAAGGAATATCTAAAGAACGTGTGTGTAATACGAGTCACGATAGGTGTTGTCGAGAAGGGAAAGGTGTATTGGTTTGGAAGTGGGTTTTGTATATCATAAAAGAGATGTTTCTGCTTTTCAAGGGAGGCTATTTTAGATAAAATTCGGTAGCGTCTGAAATTGGAATTTCCACAGAGGTTCGGCTCTTGAGTTTAGAAAAGGGTTGTCTATGTTTTATAAAGTTCGGAAGCTGAATAGCTATGGGAGAGGGTGGTATGGACGCCACTAGACTGAGAGGATGGTAGACGAAGCGGTAGACGGGCGTTTATTTAGGCTAATGGAATATTTGATTGGTTGGAAACAAAATGTTTGGGATGGCTGTCTTTAAGGAAATTGGGGAGTTCGTCCGGTTATCTTAAGGATAGAAATTGAAAAATTGGATAGAAGAGAAAAGAATTCTGGATTCTTAGGATGGAATATTTAGTCTATGAACCTTGATGGATTTCATCTGTTTTTTTTAATAGAAATGCCTTGATGGATATAAGAAAGCATAAACGTTCTTTCAAGGTTGACTCAGTAGGGCGCAGACCTCCGCCGCGGCAACTTATTTCTCGACATTTTGCTTGACCTCAACCTTGACTTTAACATGCATTAATTGGCGTGGATTTTCATACACTCAAATATTAACCAAGTTTGAAGTCTGTGACAACGATGTCCAGAATTATGGCCTTACGTGAATTGGACATTTGGTTGACCTTGATCTTCCAAAATTTAATCATTTCCAGCCTTTTGCAAAACAGTTAATCCCTGCAAGTTTTATTACTCTACGATTAAAATTGTTGCCAGGAAGCTGTTCACAAACGCGCCCACACACAAGCGAGAGAAAGCATAACCTCCTTCCAACTTCGTTGGCGGAGGTAAAATTACAATCTTGTAAAGAAAAGGATAAGATGAGGGATATTCTTAGTTGAGCAATGGCAAGGAGATAGCATTTGAGAAAAAGGGGTCGGGTCTGGAGTTACCATATACGCCAAATGTGATTTCAAACTGATTTTAGCAGACGAAGAAAAAGAACTGTCGCATCTACACAAAAGAGAAATTCGTGTAGGGATTATCCCACTGTATAATCAGGTCGATTGTGTGTAACACGTATTTATATATCACATGAATATTACATGTTCTGTAGATAATTGATATCTATGTACGACTATAGCCCATCAATTTCATCATTCAGCCAAGATTAATGATACCTATATGATCGTTATGATTAGCTACGTATATCATCGCCTATATAATAGTTGTGATTAATTTCATATGGCATTTGATTCCCACTAATTACATTTCATGCAACACAATGATTAATTGCAGTTATAGCAATGATTAATTACAATAATATCCCGAGGTCATTGATGAACTATTTTCGTAACATAATTACTGCAAAATAGAATTTCGTTGTTCGTATTTGAAATAATGCACACAGTATATATACAAATATTATAAGTCAATAATTAACGTAGATATGTAAGATTGTGACTCAAGTATTCGACTTCGTTGTTCTTTTGATAGAAATCAGACATTGCCATCATATTCACAGACTTTCAAAATGTTTAGGCCTATTGGTAACGTTTCCGCCCAGTGATCGCCAGACTGGGGTTCGAGTCCCGCTCAAACTCGTTGGTTCCTTTAGTGTCTGTAACCTCGCCATCCTTGTGAGGTAAGGATGGGGTGTTTGGGGGAGCCTATAGGTCTACCTGCTGAGTCATCCGCAGCCATTGTCTGTCCCTCCCTGGTCCTAGCTTGGGTGGAGAGGGGACATGGGCGCATGTCATATGTATCGATGGTCAGTCTCTAGGTCTTTGTCCCTTGCCTCTGCCATTCACGAGCGGCCTTTAAACTTTTAGACATCTAAAGAATAGCTTCTTTATAATTTTCTCAAGAGTCATTTACATTTAATTTCTTCTTCACCTTATAATTTCTTTTCATAAATATAACACGCATTATTTTCATTGACAGTAAGTTCAAATTATTTACATGTTTAATATACATTTCTGTCATGAAGTAAACATGGAAAGCTGAAGTACGTATTATTAGAATTAATATGTATCTCTCTTCCAGATGCACGTGTGTGCCCCTACTACTACTACTACTACTACTACTACACACACACACACACACACACATATATATATAATATATATATATATATATATATATATATATATATATATATATATATATATATATATTGTGTACATAATATATACTTAAATATGTATATATAAGTTGAAAGGTATTGTGTGCAAATTTATATATATATATATATATATATATATATATATATATAATGAGAGAGAGAGAGAGAGAGAGAGAGAGAGAGAGAGAGAGAGAGAGAGAGAGAGAGAGATTTTCGAGGCATCAACACCATAAGCTTTGTATGCGCCTGCGTATTTATACGAATCTGCAATTTCCCAAAATTCAGCTAAATTTGCGTGTCCTAACAACAAGCCTCCTGGGCGCATGAGGAATCTCTTGTCAAGGGTTGAGACGTTTATTAATGGGTCCGTGATTAAACCAGGTGTGTCATTAATCAAAGTGTCTCTCCGCAATGCAGACGTTCATAAACGTTCCTTGGGATTAAAGGGATGGGCGAACGTTGACGATCCAGACATTTTTCATGCGTCCAGACCATTGTCTGCGGTCTTAAGGGAGCGATTCGGATGAAAAGGTAGGTAATGCTCTAATGAATTGGAGCCCTCGATGTGTTATTTCCCAGTGAAATTTGCTCATCTGTTTCCCCAAAACTTTCAAAAGTGAAATGGGGGTAATCAACGCGGCGTATTCTCTCTCTCTCTCTCTCTCTCTCTCTCTCTCTCTCTCTCTCTCTCTCTCTCTTCTCTCTCTCCTCTCTCTCTCTCTCTCTCTTCAATCTCAAGGTGACCCTTAAGAAAAGAGAAGGCAATGACCACCAACACATACAAGGGCAAGTGGTTGCCTATTGGAAATGTCCCTGCCTAGCGTTCTGCTGGACTGGGGTTCGAGACCCGCTGTAGCTCGATAGTTAAATCCTTGTCTGCAATCTCTTCATCTTTGTGGGCTAAGGATGGGGGACCCTATAAATCTATCTGCCCAGTCATCAGTAGCCTGGTCCTAGCTTGGGAGTGGAGATGGGCCTTGGTCGCCGATCATATGTACTGGGTATTTTCCTGCTAGGGTAGTGTCACCGTCCCTTACCTTGCCATTCAAAAGCAGCCTTTAAACCTTTAAATTGTTGAATTTTGTGCTTAAGATTCCCAAGGCATTAGTCGCTATAGATACACCGACACAGAAGCTCATCAGCAGCAATACAACATTCAGCGCCATTCATCTCTCATTTTGGCCGGATTCTATCGCTTCCTGGATGAAGAGCTCCTCACTCCACATTCCAGTACATTGTTATTGCCCTCTTATCAACGTTCATTCTATCAAAGTAATCAATTCATAATAAGGGACTGGTCCGTGGCTACTTTCATGCTTTCCTTGTTTTTATCTCCTTATTAATTCATCACCTTTTAATCACTTTCTGTCTACATCCATTACGTATGGAATTAATCTCAACCTCTTCCACATTTTCTCTTTCATTCATATTCAACATCCACACTTCAGCTCCGCTAAGTAAAGTTGAATCAACAATTTCTTCAAACATTTAACTTCTCTCGAACCTGCTTCTATTTTTATTTCACTTTTTCATTGCATCGTCGAGTTATTTGTCTCCCCATAGTTTCTTATTTGATGTTTAATCCTTTACATTGCTGTATTGGCAGGTGTAGTCTTTTTTTTTTTTTTTTTTTTTTTTTTTTTTTTTTTTTTTTTTTGCGGAAGCCTCTTTTTTATATCTTCAGACCAAAGGTTTACCTACTTTAATACTGCTTTGAACAAATCGTTGGAAGACTTATCACACGATTGGATTGTAGGTCTATTCCATTAGGTTTTTAATTCACGTATAATATGATGAAATCATTTGCCTTGCTTTTTACTTCATTCTAGTTTGTTTTTCTCTTTCTTGAAGTTATGGAAGAGATTTTTCTGTAGTGACAAGAGAGCGTGCTAGAAATGGGAATGAATGACGTGCGATTGTGATGCAGTTCCGATAGGCCCTGCTGCTTCCTCCGGTGCCTTGGATGACTGCGGAGGTAGCAGCAGTAGGGGATTCAGCGTTATGAAGCTTCATCTGTGGTGGATAACGGGGGAGGGTGGGCTGTGGCACCCTAGCAGTACCAGCCGAACTCGGTTGAGTCTCTTGTCAGGCTGGGAGGAACGTAGAGAGGAGAGGTCCCCTTTTTTTGTTTCATTTGTTTGATGTCGGCTACCCCCCAAAATTGGGGGAAGTGCCTTGGTATATGTATGTATATTTTGCTTTCAACTACAGCTATTATCGATTGATTGAGGTTTTCTGGAAGCTATTATCGAATGGTATTAATATTGCTCTTTGTTTCAATATAAAATTTTGCATAGGTTTGTGGTAGCGTATTGGAAATGTCCCTGCCTGACGATCTGCTGGACTGTGGTTCGAGACCCACTCAAGGTCGATAGTTTCTTGTAGTTCCTGCAACCTCACCATCCTTGTGAACTAAGGATGGGGAATCTGGGGAAGCCTGTAGGTGTACCTGCTAATTCATTAGCACCTATAGCCTGACCCTTCATGAGCTTAGGCGGAGAGAGGTGTTGGGTGCTGATCATACATCTATATGGTCAGTCTCTGGGCCACTGTCACTTTCCCTTGCCATTTCCATTCATGAGCCACCTTCAAACCCTAAACCTTTTGGAAGAAAGTATTACTGATAGTTAAATATTTGATTCCCGTCGTCAGTCGTATAAGGAACCTAAAGAATCGTGGTTTAAACGCGTTTATTATGCAGAATTCTAACCTTATTTCACGGTATTTGGATCGTTTAGACCATGAAGACTATTTCTTTATATCTGTGGGAGCTTGCGTGTGCGTGTATGTTGGGGAGGGGGCCGGTGTCGTTGCAAAGAAAAAAACGGAAATGTTTCAATTGGCCAATTAGATATCATGATCAAGAAATTGCTGTCACGGCACATCTTTCACATTGCGTCTTTCTGCACATCAATCAAGTTGGTAGAATGGAATTTATGGTCGAAGCAGTTTCTTACCTCTGAATTTAGTTTTAAAGGTGACACTAATATTATTTGTAGTATTAGTAGCACTAGCAGTAGTAGTAGAAATAGTAGTACTAGTAGTAGAGGCAATATTTGTATAAGTATTGGATAAAAATACATCAGTAGTCTATTCATAAGGATTTTAGCTTCGTGAAGATTGGAAGGGCCAAGGGATCAAGTGCGCGAAAACCACCTTAAGACGAATAAATGTAATCATGTATGTTTTTGCGACTTCAACCCCAATTATTTGTGAAAATATTACAAGGTTTTTTCTACAGGGTATTTTTGCCACGCAGTTTTTTTTTTTTTTTTTTTTCAAAAATAATTTGACTGTAATATACCACTGCCTGAAAACCCCTTACCCCTTTGTGTCCTATTCTATTTTGTAATGAAACTAATTTTCGTTCAGAATACTGATTTTGAGTTTTGTCAACAGACAGGGAAAACGGACAACAAACATTACACATGGCAAATTTGATAATAAAATTAATAACCGTGTTGCTCCATGGCAATGGTCATGGTCATAGATAATTTCTTGAAGTTCGACTGGTCCCCTGTGTGTACGTGTGTGTGTGCGCGCGCACTCGAGTGTGTGAGTGTACAATATGTGCCTAAAATCTGTAATATGAAAAGTCCACCTAGGCAGTATTTAAGGTACATAAGTATATGTTCTAATCATTACCCCCAACCTTTTCATCATTAAGACTCAGTTTTTTTATTAGTTGGGAAGGAAATATATAGTTAAATTCATCTCCCTCATATTATTCACTTGGAGATATCCTAGATGACGAATCCAAAGCAACAAAGAAAGTAAGCCGCCTCCATGGCATGAATTTATATAATCTGTAACCAAATTCGCTTTGAATTATTATAATTTAATCTCCGATATCTTACGGATGTCACTTGAGTTTTCCACGAGATTGTCTAAAAGCAGAAGAGGTCAGTTATGTTAATTTTCCTCACTAGATCAACATATTCCCTTTTTTCTTGAACTTTCCCTTTCAGGTGAAATTGCGATTTACAGCAAGCAGAGAGAAGTGTTGCCCTCGGTCAGGTCTTGCTTTTATTGGCCTCCCACTTTTACAAGGAACCACTCGCAGCGAGTTGAATTCTCTTTGAAGTCTTCGCCGCTCCAGGGTTTGCATCTCTCTCTCTCTCTCTCTCTCTCTCTCTCTCTCTCATATTCGTACAGCATACGGCTGACTACCAGCGTTTGATTCTAGAACCGGACGAACAGTGCGAATGCATTCCGTTGGTTTGATTATTATTATTATTATTATTATTATTATTATTATTATTATTATTATTATTATTATTATTATTATTAACTAAGCTACAACCCTAGTTGGAAAATCAAGATGCTATAAGCCCAAGGGCTCCAACTTGGAAAAATAGCCTAGTGAGGAAAGGAAATAAGGAAATAAGTAAATGATATAAGAAGTAATGAAAATTTAGTATAAAATATTTTGAAAAAATTAACAACATTAAAACACATATTTGATATATAAATTATAAAAGGACTTATGCAAGCCTGTTCAACATAAAAATCATTTGCTACGAGTTTGAACTTTTGAAGTTTTACTGATTCAACTACCCGATTAGGAAGACCACTCTACAACTTGGTCACAGCTGGAATAAAACTTCTAGAGTTCTTTGTAGTATTTGGTTTAATTCATGAAATTGAGGTGTTTGGCCTTGGGAGGTCATTCAGAGCCATAGTGCAACTGGGAGAAGAAAAAAATTGTTGCACGATGAAGTAAAAGTAGAAATTTGTTCGATAGCAATAAGGAAGATAGGACGAATTACGGTGGTCAAATAGTTGGTGAAGATAGTGCCTTGGCTAAGAGACGCTGGAAGAACCCTTCCCAATGCTTGTAGTACACCGTATGAAGTGCACTGTTGGCGCTACTTCGGTATGGGGATACGTTTCCAGCAAGGTAGGTTTCTGTTTGTTATTCGGCGGTTGATAGTCCCAGTTGAAGTAGATTGGGGGATAGCAATACGAAGAATGCGCCAGTGGCCCGTACACCTTAAAGTGAATGGGGAATAATTTAGATATTACCTTTGTTAATACACTATTGTTACTTTTGTCTGTCTAAAATTAAGACAAAATATCATTAATACTTGTATGTGAACTCACTCTCTCTCTCTCTCTCTCTCTCTCTCTCTCTCTCTCTCTCTCTCAATGATGAGAAGGAAATGAATTTTGTGCTAAGTGCTTAAGTGGTAATGAGAGTTAGAAGTTTGAGAAAGAAGATACGGAATTGGCCTCAAGATAATTTGAGTTGGTTTGATAATGTATTGGAGGGAGAAAAATGTATATATATACATATATATATATATATATATATATATATACATATATGTATATATCACTGTGTATATATATACACATATATATGTATTTATATATACATATATATATGTAATATATATGTATATATATATATATATATATATATATATATATATATATATATATATATATATAATGTGTGTGTGTATGTAAGTACAGCCATACTAATTATTATTATTATTATTATTATTATTATTATTATTACTTGCTAAGCTACAACCCTAGTTGGAAAAGCAGGGTGCTATACAGGGAAAATAGCCCAGTGAGGAAAGCAAACAAAGAAATATAAACTTTTTAAGAAAAGTAGCAACATTAATTTAAATATCTCATATAAACTATAAAATTTTTAACAAAGGAAGAGGAAGAGAAACAAGAGAGAACACCATGCTCGAATGTACCCTCAAGCAAGAGAATTTTGACTCAAGACAGTGGAAGACCATGGTAAAGAGGCTATGGAACTACCCAAGACTAGAGAACAATGGTTTGATTTTGGAGTGTCCTTCTAGAAGAGCTGTTGACCACAGCTACAGAGTCTATTCTACCCTTAACAAGAGGAAAGTGGCCACTGAACAATTTCAGTGCAGTAACCACTTGGGTGAAGATGAATTGTTTGGTAATTTCAGTGTTGTTAGGTGTATGAGGACAGAGGAGAATAAGTAAAAATTGGCCAAAATATTCGCAGTGTGGGTTTAGGCAATGGGAAAATGAACCATAACCAGAAAGAAGGATCTATTGTAGTACTGTCTGGCCAGTCAAAAGACCCCATAACTCTCTAGCGGTAGTATCTCAACGGGTGGCTGCTGCCCTGGTCAACCTCATACTTATACATGTAGTTCAGTACTAAGCTGAAGATATGTGGAACCGCATTCGATCTCTGCCTATCGCTCAAACGTTCACCTGCTGAGAAAACAGGATGCCTAATTCTTTCATCACTATCTCTTCATCATCATCTCCTCCTACGCCTATAAAGGCAAAGGGCCTCGGTTAGATTTCGCCAGTCGTTTCCATCTTCAGCTTTTAATTCAATACTTCTCCATTCATCATCTCATACTTCGCGCTTCATAGTCCTCAGCCATGTAGGACTGGGTATTCCAACTCTTCTAGTCCCTTTTGGGTCCCAGCTGAACGTTTGGCGAACTAATCTCTCTTGGGGGGTGAGAAGAGCATGCCCAAACCATCTCCATCTACCCTTCGCCGTGATCTCATCCACAGATGGCACTCGAGTAATCTTATATATTTTCTTTTCTAATCCTGTCCTACCATTTAACTCCCAATATCCTTCTGAGGGTTTTGTTCTCAAATCTACTAAATCTATTGGTGGTTGTTTCATTTTCATACCATGACTCCATAGAGTAACACCGATCTCACTGAACTAATATATAGTCTGAGTTTCATATGTGATTTTAAGTGATTTGATATCCAAACTTTTCTTACCCTAGCCACTGCCTGATTTGCTCTTTTCAGTCTTTCACTAAACTCTCATTCTAAAGACCCTGTATTGGATATCATAGTTCATAAACACTTAAATGATTATACCTCATTAATCCATTCTCCCTCCAATGCATACTGTGTTCTCATCATTTCTGTCTTTCTTGTATTTATCTTCAGCCCAACCTTGTGTGATATTTCATGCATTCTGGTAAGCAAGCATTAGAAATCCTATTGTGTTTTGCTAACAAGGACAGCATCATCAGCATACTCTAGGTCTGCTAAATTTCTATCACCAATCCAGTCCAATCCTTTCTCCACCATCTCCAACTGTTCCACTCATTACAAAATCCATGTGGAGGAGAACAACATGTGACAACACATTCCCTTGGAGTAATCCTGCTTGTTCATCTCTCACCTTTCATCTATCTTTCTCTCGAGTCCCCTTTAGAATAAGCATACTATATATTTTCATAACTGGCGTAAGTGTGATGCCTCTGTAATTATTACAATCAGTTAGGTCTCTATTTTTGCCATTGTCACAAACACTCTTAACTCCCATTCATCAAGTTTTGCCTCTACATGCCACATTCTACAAAATAATCTTGTAAGTAATCTGGGAGTCACTTCATTTTCGGCCCAGTATCATCTCTGCAGTTATTCCATTGTATCCAGGGACTTTCCATCTCTTTAGTGTTTTGAGGATAGCTCCGACTTAAACCAAAACTGAATATATTTCATGGGCACATCAAGGT
>NC_090729.1:133276158-133278658 GCF_036898095.1 Palaemon carinicauda
GTATAGCTATATTCATATATATATATATGTATATAGAGTTATATATATTGAAGTATTATTATTATATATATATATATATATATATTTGTATATATGAATATATATATAAATATATATATATTTATTTATTTATTTATATATATAAATATATATATATATATATATATATATATTTTATATTTATATATATAAATATATATATATACATATATATATATATACATGTGTATATATATATATATATATATATGTATATATATATATATATATATACACAGTATATAGCGCATCTGTGGAGTGGTATCGATACACATATGGGCCTGATGTAGGCACATCAAGATCATTCCTACTGTTACCTTTTTTTTTCCTTAGCCCGTCTTTCAAAACTATTTCATTTTTTTCCCTTAGATACAGGTGCCTAAGCATTAAAACTTGATGAAAGAGCTAAATCCGGATCTTAAGCCCGTCGAGCGTAAGGAGATTTATTGGAGTGGCAGTTTATTAGAAGAGAAGTGTGTCATAATAGTTGAAGTTGTTATTTTTATACCGTTGTGCGAAATTAAAATGAGAAAAGAGAGAGAGAGAGAGAGAGAGAGAGAGAGAGAGAGAGAGAGAGAGAGAGAATGTTAAAGTATTTGAAAACAATGACATTGGGAGGAGTGAGCTAAGGAAACTAATAAACCTTAATTGTCATAAATATGACTTTTTCTCCTTATTTGTTACAATATTTCTAAACCATGAATTTTGTTAGTACATAAAATAAGGTGTACATGCAAGCAAGAGAGCCCTAACCCAATAAAATGAAAGACAGTGCTACAGAGGATATGACACTACCCAAGAGTAGAGAACAATGGTTTTATTTTGGAGAGTCCTCCTAAAAGAGCAGCATACCATAGCTAAAGAATATCTTCTATCCCTACCAAGTGGAAAATATTAGATTATTATTATACCTTATACTTCATTATACTTGAAATTTAAAGAATAGAATTAGAATAATATTTAACAAATACATCTCAAAAATATGTCCTAACGGCGGAATTCTTTGACGAGAGACTATCCAAAGATTGTATGAAAGCCAAAGGAAAATGCCTTATCCTAATTTTTTACTGATTTATTTAGTGCCTGGATCAGCTATCTAAGGATTATTGCAAGTTTTATAATTATTATAGATAAGTCTACATAAAACTTCTATTATCTGAGCTTGTACCAGACATCTCAGTCCGAACTCAAATTTACAACGTTTACATAGGTTTGTAATTTTCATAATGATTTCTTGTGAAATACTAGGTTTTCTGGAAAATTATATTGTTGATTTCTCCCCGCTTTGCAAAAACGTAGTCAAAAAATTGGAGTTCTTCGAAAATGAAATTATAATTTTTCGAAAATAGAAATCACTGGCCCTTCGCATGTTTTGCTCTGCAACCGGGTATGGCACACAGACATTTTCCTTATTATTTAATGAAGCTTGTTTGCTCTGCCTCGTCGTGAGAGAGAGAGAGTTGACTGCTGTCAGCTATTTTTCCAAGGGTTATTTTTCCCCTGGAAAAAAGGGGACGATATTTTCTCTTCAGATTTACAGCATCATTAAGGAAATTGGTGTAGACGCGTTTCGCAAAATGATGCTTCGGCGAATTCCCGACAACTTGGAATAAATGTTGTTAAGTTTGTGTAATACCGTGAGTGTTTACTCTGGTCTGAGTGCGTATGTGCCAGTATGGGATTGCTAATGGCGTTGTAGTGCAACATAAGCCGTGGTATATTTATTCTTTATTCCTGGTACAATATGCTGATGATTTTTTTCAGATCTTATAACGTTCATCTTAAAGTTATTTACTCTTCCAACTTGTGTTCCAAATTGTGTGCTAGAAACATTTTACTGATCGCACGGTAGTGTTTCAATTTTTAAGTACTGAAATTAGCATGAATTTACATTTTATTCATCTGGAATAATTCATCCTTGCAGATTTAACCACATAATTATATTCATCTTTTTTTTTTTTTTTTTTTTGTAAACATTCGACATAGAATTATTGTTACCTTTTACATTCAATATTAATTGCAAAAATAGATTTTTTACACTTGTTCTTAAAAAAACCTAATTTCATTCCTTCAAAATGAATCTATGGAATATTCTCGTTTCAAAATTTAAAGTAATTTTTTTTTTCTGTTTTTCATTCCAGATTATCTCGGCTTGCTTTAGTTTTCATTTGTCTAAAATGTAAATTATAAATATCCTTCACTTATTTAAAAGTCAATTTATAATATATTCTCACTCTTCCCAATCTAATCATTCTTTAAATAAACCTTAAGAATTCATCATCTTTCATCCAAATGTTCATCTTCGAGCTAGATTTGTTCTTAATTTTTCAAAATAAAATATGGAAGATTTTTCACTTTTAACAAAATATATCTAAAAGATAATTTTCAGTCTTCCGTAAAATTTTTTTCCATTCTTCGAAAATATATTTTTCAATGCTTTTCACTCTACCTGAAAATCAAA
>NC_090729.1:133286158-133291158 GCF_036898095.1 Palaemon carinicauda
TAAACTAAACATATTTAAGAAAAAAAAAAGGAGGAAGAGAAACTAGATAGAACGGTGTGCCCGAGTGTACCCTCAAACAAGAGAACTCTAACCCAAGATAGTGGAAGACCATGGTACATAGGCTATGGAACTACCAAAGACTAGAGAAAAATGGTTTGATTTTGGAGTGTCCTTCTAATAGAAGAGCTGCTTACCATAGCTAAAGAGCCTCTTTTACCTTTACCAAGAGGAAAGTAGCCTTTGAACAATTACAGTGCAATAGTTAACCCCTTGGGAGAAGAAGAATTGTTTGGTAATTTCAGTGTTGTCAGGTGTATGAGGACAGAAGAGAATCTGTAAAGAATAGGCAAGACTATTCGGTGTCTGTGTAGGCATATACATACGTTTGCATGTTTATGTTTATATCCGAGGACAATAAATAAAAAATAAAATCGAGTAATGTTAACTTTTTGTAAAATAGAACAGAACTACCGAAGAATTTACTAAATAGATAGTTGTTAAACTGCCGTTGCAATCTAATTTCTAACCCATCCATACATCAAATAGTGATGGAGAATTCGTTACAATTTTCCTTTTTAAATATTTGATTCTGTAATTTTAGTTTTACCACCTGCATAACCTACATACTTCGACCTACATCACCCCCATTCGGTGTCCGTTGCAGGCTAAGGTGATGTTTTGTTTCGTGTTTGAAACATGTTCCAAGTTCCGGAGTACTTGGCAAGATATACTGCTTATTGCAATGATTACACATTAAGAGGGAATTATTAATCAGCATTTTCAATATGCAGGTGTATATCATTTATAGAAATAACATTGAAACATTTAATATTCTAGATGTAGGTTCAATATGCTTTAGAAATATAGAATTAGTGTTATTAACATTTCTAAAATTACTTATGGATATGATACCATAGAGAGTTTTTTGGTAATGAAAGAGTATTTGCCTACACAATTATATGAATGATTCTGAGTTCAAGTGTTGTCACGTGTATGTATGTATGTATGTATATGTCTGGGGTATTTGTGTGTCTTTGGATGTACAATATTAAATATTCTTGTGAAAATATATATTAATGTTTATATGTTGATTGGTATAATGATATGTAGCGTTCAGGTCCATATGGACAAATATGTAGCTATACATTTAATTATATTGAAAAGTTAAACGATGGAACAAGCTAAATATCCTTTGCTATATAACTTCAAGTGCAGTGAATATTTTTTAAAAGGGACTAAATTGAATTTTTAGGGAGCAATTCTCAATTTTATTATGATAAAATTACAATACTATTGGAGAATTCCATTCTGTATGAAGACTATAGAATAAGAAATACCTCTTTGTCTTGAGATAGTTCCTATGAATAGAGGAAGTTTCATATATACATATATATATATATATATATATATACATATATATATATATATGTGTGTGTGTGTGCGCCCGGGCGAGAGCATGTTTATATATAAATATATATACAATGTGTGCGTGTACGACTCTCTCTCTCTCTCTCTCTCTCTCTCTCTCTATATATATATATATATATATATGTATGTATGTATGTATGTATAGAGAGAGAGAGAGAGAGAGAGAGAGAGAGAGAGAGTCGTACACGTACACATTGTATATATATTTATATATAAACATGCTCTCGCCCGCGCGCGCGCACACACACACGCACATATATATATATATATTTATATATATATATATATATATATATATTATATATATATTTAATATATATGTATATATATATATATATATATATATGTATATGTATATGGCCATATGCATCCCAGTCTGAAATAACTGTGAGCTCTTTGGAGAAGGATAAAATTCTGACTCTACAAGTAGTCTGCATTTGCATAGAAATAGCATTGTGGAAAGGAAGCATTTGTTTCTCGCGCAAGAGGGATATACCGCGCGAGGAGATAAGAGCCAAGAAGTAAACCTTCAGAATTTAGCGCAAGGTATCGTCTTTAACGCACAATCTAAACTCGGTTTACTTTTGCGTATTTTCAGGTTAGGTGCGATGCTCTATTTTTTTTTTTTTTTTTTGTGGCGGGGGGGGGGGGTGGTCGGGGTATTAAACTTAAAAGTTGACGATAGGATGAAAGCAGCATGGGGAAAGTGGAGGTGTGTAGCAGGAGTGGTATGTCATAAGACAAGGCCATTCAAGGTAAAAGTCAAGATCTATAGCACAGTAATAAGACCAGTGTTAATGTATGGATCAGAAACTTGGGCTTTAAGATGAAAAGAGGAAGCTAAGCTCTTAAGAGAACAGAGATGAGAATGCTAAGGTGGGTTATGGTAATATCACTTCTTGAAAGATTAAAAAAAAGATGAAGTATGAAGAATGGCAGGTATAGTAAAAATTACTGAAGAAGATATGAGTGTCATGACGGAGATGGTGTGGGCACGTGTTGAGAGATAGATGGTGGGGAGGGAGTGATGAAGGCTTGGGAGGAACCTGTTAGGAGAGGAATATCAAGAGGAAGCCAGACAATTCAATGGCGAGATAAGGTGAAGGATGATGTGGAGAGAAGAGGTTTGGTGGAAGAGGATGCCTTTGGTAGAAGGAATTGGAGAGGGTGCGTGGCAACCGTCCCCTTAGTGTAGGGATAGCGGATGGGAAGAATAGGGGTTATTAAAAATCCATAGTATATATCGATGTATATCTTGAAAACACAAGAGCTTTTGTACTTGTTTAAGCTGAAGAGGAACTTTTGAGAAAGTGCGAAAGTTCCTGTGTTTTTAAATACACAACGATATATAACTGGATTTTTAATACCAAGATTCTTAGACGTAGCGTGGTGTTTTCTTCAAGTTATTATTATTATTATTTTTTTTTTGTGCGTGTTGAGTGATATAGCCTATGTATCATGTCCATTGTTATGGTTTAGAGTTCTCTTGCTTGAGGGTACACTCGTGCATGCTGTTCTACATTATTTCTCTTCTTGGTTTTTTGGGGAAGTTTTTTATGGTTTATATATGAAAGATTTTATTTAATTTTGTCACTGTTTTGAAATTATTTTATTTTGATAGTTTATTACTTCTCTTGTAGTGTGTTATTTCTTTGTTTCCTTTCCTCACCGGGCTAATTTTCCCTGTTGAAGCCCTTGCGCTTTTAGCATCTTACTTTTTTCAAACTAGGGTTATAGCTTTTCTTGTAATAATAATAATAATAGTAATAATAATAATAATAATAATAATAATAATAATAATAATAATAATAATAATAATAATAATAATGGTAATGATAATACTGTTAAAGTCATATATGAAGAATGTTAGACCATGTAGTTTCACAGTGATGATATTTAATTCCAAAACTTAATTCCTATTCCAACCCGGTCCGTAACACACTGCGCATACGTCATTGTTAACCCATCTAAACCTGGATGCTGAATTCTCTGCAGCATTCCTATCCCCTCAAATCCTTTGATCAGCTAATCAAATCACCAATCAGGAGACTGGTCAACTGCATTAGGGAGAGACTCCTTCAATTAAGCGAAAATAAAATTCCAAGCTCGCCGGAAATCACTGCTAACTTTCATCTGAGATTTTATCTGAAAAGTTGTTAAGTCGTCAAACTTCATTTCGGTTACGTAAACTATTAAAAAACCCGTAATTTTATCATAAATTCTTCGTAAAAATATACTGTTCTCAAACGTATTTCAGTAAGATACAAGCGACCGTAATTTTACTTTACTTTGTTATTATCTTTTACGGGTTGGTGACCGTAATACACCTCATTTGCATCAATATATCTGTTTTTAAAATGGTTAAAATCCTGGAATAAAAATTGCCAGATATTTACCGTTTTTTATGTAAAGTTTTAGCAGTGTAGTTCAGATTGCTTAAAGAAATTTATTCCCTAAGGAAAGTAAATGTTCTTTGCTTTTAATAAACTTTATTATTATTATTAATATATCTGATAACTGTAATTGCAGCTATCGTTCCTGTAGGTTATAGTGGAACGATGTAGCTGATTTGTACATTTCATTCAGCAATTTTACATTTTCTGTATTCACACAATTTTTTTTTTTTTTAGAATTCATTGATTTAGTTAACTAAGCCGTTTCTTCTTTTTAAGGTCTACGTTCCATTATCTATGCTAAGATTCGTTTTACTTAGCATATTTTTGCATATATACTGTAATCTCTTGCTTGAGGGTACACTCGGGCACACTGTTTTATCTAATTTCTCTTCCTCTTGTTTTGTTAACGTTTTTATAGCTTATATTGAAATTATTTATTTTAATGTTGTTAATGTTCTTAAAATATGTTTTTCCTTGTTTCCTTTCCTCACTGGGCTAGTTTCCCTGTTGGGGCCCCTGGGCTTATAGCATCCTGCTTTTATAACTAGGGTTGTAGCTTAGCAAGTAATAATAGAAATAATAATAATAATAATAATAATAATAATAATAATAATAATAATAATACTATTACTGATAATAATAATAATAATAATAACAATAATAATAATAATAATAATACTATTACTGATAATAATAATAATAATAATAATAATAATAATAATAATAATAATAATAATAATAATAATATGAGCATATTTGTATGTATGTGTACAATTTGATTTCATTTTATATGTAACACATTTCCTCATATCTTTTTCGATTTACTCTCATAAATATTTATTTTCCCTATTGTAGAGTATTCCATTTCACGAACGCGTATTTTTCTTGCCTCGTGTCTTGTATATTTAGGGAGCTTGAGTGGGTAGCCGTGAAAACATGCGGCCTCGTTATCATTGCAAGACAAAGACCTGCCATGAATCAGGCATTACCCGGGAGAGATACGACACCTCCCGTGGTCGTGTATCTTACTTGCAAGGGGCCAACGTCATCACCCTCTCCCCCCCCCCCTTGATCTTACCCTCTGAAGTATGTATTGGCTCAGCCAGATACGTTTTACTATGTACCTCATATTCTCTTCGATTCATACTTCTTATGATTTATTCTCTCTTTTTTACC
>NC_090729.1:133311158-133313658 GCF_036898095.1 Palaemon carinicauda
GTTCTTTTAATTTCCTCTGCTTGACATTATTTAATGTTATATTTCCTTCTAAGCGACCTATGCTTTTCTGTTACTTGTTCCTTTTATCGCAGCTCCCAAATTCATATAGATGCTGTAATCATTTGAAGTTAATGAAGGTTCCTTTCTCTTATTTGTGGAATAACTTTTCAAGTTACGTTCGAATCTCCTGTTTACCAACGTTCATTTAAGGTAAAAGTGTCTGGTTTCAGTTCCAGTATCATCAGAATAGATGCTCACCAGAACGTCAGTCGGGTAAGCCCAACCACAGCTGTAGCCTCCCCAGTAAACAGGTTAAACTCATGGTCCCGGGCTGGGATCGATCTTTTGTCATGCGAATACCAGGCGAATGCCATACAACTGTACTAGCCAGGAGGCTAATATATGAATTATTTGAGCGAATCTTGAACTCCCGTCCAAGAGTGTGTTAGACATGAACGTTTGCAATAGGCTATCACAACCCTAAAGCCGTGTTGGAGCTGATAAATTATAAAAGAAATTAAAATTAATATCCGTCGAAAAATTGGGAAAAAATCAATTCCACTTGCCTGGTCACGGAGATAGCTGGGGCTTTTAACTTTGTCTGTCCACACATTGTTGTGAAATGATATTGCTTTGATTTTTTTTTCGTACTAATAAGACTCGAATGCCTTTAGGGTTACCTAGAATTATTTTTTTTTCATCTTTTGAAGATTATTCTAAACTAATTAGATCTACTGCGACAAGGGAAGCAATAGTTTATATATACTTTAATGTTGTTGCTGTTCTTAAAATATTTTATTTTGATTGTTAATTACTTCCTTTGTAGATTACTTTTTTCCTTACTGGAATATTTTTCCCTGCTGGAGCCTTGGTGCCTTTAGCATCATGTTTTTTTTATAATTAAGGTGTAGCTTAGCTTGTAATTATAATAATACAATGTTTCTCAATTTTCTAATTCTAGGAGGTAGGCTAAAAGTAACTGTCCGAAATCACTTTGGTTCATTCACACAATTCAGAACTATTATCAATTAGTAAAACGGTCGTGGTAAGAATAGGAAGGTCTTTTATATTTTAAGCCTCTATGCGAAAGATTTATATCTACCATATTTCAGTATTTCAACTATTTGTTGTTAAGACTTTGGTCTTCTGCAATGTTTACATAGCCAGCACGTAATTTGCTTTGCTTTTGAACTGGCAGGACACCATACCTTTTCACAGGTTTCTTATTGACATAAGACAAGACGCACTTAGAAAAGTCCGTTGGCACAAGACGTGAAGAGGATTGGGCTCTATGTTGACTAGCTTCCCTTTTAATGACATTTAATTCTGAAAAGAAATATAAAGTACTGTTGAAAATAAATTAAATGTACAGTTGAAATTCACAGTTTGATGACATTCATATTTGGTATTTGGTGAGCTAAATTTCTGATAATCTTATTAAAACCAATTTAATATTCATCCTAGAGTTTTCAAAGTTTATTATTCTGACTCTCGAACCTGGAAAACCTACCAATAGACACCAAAATCATGGTTCCAGGTCTATCTCATCAAAAGAAATGGAAGATGTGGATACAAACCGTCACGAACGGACGCCATTTTGAAAAAATGGCTGCCACAAATGACAAAGAGCAAATCCAGCCTAACATTATAGCCAAATTTGTTTAGCATTTGTGTATTGTATCAACATGTCAAGTTTCATGCTTTTACCACAAAGTGCACGATATTGGGAAGTTGTGGTCTGTATTCTCTCTACTATAGTAGTATATTGTATATCCTTCCAACAGAGCTTTGAGTCCTAGCAGAGTAGGATTTTATCCATCTCCTCCCTTAAGAGTAATTGAAAACAAAATGAATATATAAATAAATATATATATATATATGTGTGTGTGTGTGTGTTATACAGTATATATAAAATGTGTGTATATCTATATGATGCATGTAGCCTATGTAATATATATATATATATATATATATATATATATATGTGTGTGTGGGGGGGTGGTATATCTACTGTATATGATGCATGTATGTAATATATATATATATATATATATATATATATATATATATATTTATATATATATATGTATATATATATGTGTGTGTGTGTGTGTGTGTGTTATATAGAGAAAGTGAGTGGGCGTCTAGTCCGAAAGAAATGAAATGAAAAAGCTCAACAGCTCATTTTCTAAGTCAGCATTAAGCGATTTTTTTAGACCTGTGTTGATTAAAGAATCGTTATTGATTTAGGCTCTCGAATACCGCTAATTAAGTTTTGGACGGCGAGGGAATATAAAGGAAGAAAAAAATTCTCAGTCTGGCGCTGTTATTCCTGAACTAATTCAATTAACGTTGACAATGGCTTTGCTATCGTTTAGATAGAGTTTTTATTTTTCTTAGCTTTTCTTTTGTAATGCTGATGATATCATATTAATGGGTTGATGATTAAAAGTGGGTTATGATGGAATGTAAGTTTTCTGTAAGGTCATTGACGCCTCAC
>NC_090729.1:133318658-133336158 GCF_036898095.1 Palaemon carinicauda
TGATCTAGCAGACTAGTCCTTGTTGCTGTTCTCGGTGGGAGGATAAGTTTCTTTCCCTGGGAGCAGCAACACCTTCCTTGCTTTGGTTCTTGGGAGCTGGCAAGTATTGCTGGCCTCCCTCCTTGGATCTCCCTTAGGCTAAGATGAGTTTCCTTGGCTGCGGGTGATCCTTCACTAAAGCAAGGTTGGTAGGACCCTCTTTGTCCCTTCCCCCTCTATCTCCGTAATGGCCTAGCCATTACAGTACTGTACGTCATTCTACATCTGGACCTAGGATAGGTTAGGATGTGGAATTGACTCAGTCCCTTGCCGGCCGGCAAGGGTCTTCTGCTTTGAGTGCTGCCCGGACCTCCCTTGGTCCCTCATCCATGCCTGCCTGCAGAACCAGACGGCATTGGTCAGGAAGCCTGAATTAGATTCTCCCTTTCCTTATATGTACTCTTTCGGATTGCCGGGCTTGGAGGTAGTGTACGCTCTTATCCCGGCCTCCATTCTGTTTTCTTCTAGTGCTGTACCCTCATAGGCCGGCAGCCGGGCAGTCGTAGTCCTCTGGTTCTTTTGCTGCTGGCTGGCATCGGTTGTGTACCTTTGCCGGCCGGCTAATGTCAGCCCTTGTCTGCCAGTTGCTAGGAGCAGTGGCCAGCAGCCGGGTGCTACCTTGTGTAGCCGACATTGGCTGTTGCCGGCCGGCAGTAACACCAGCGTTCTGCCGCCTTATAGCTGTTAAGTAGTATACTTTAAAGCTAGTTATGGTGTGTGCCGGCCGGCACCTCCTATACTGTACCAGTATTCTTCAGTATAACATATGCTGTAAGAGGAAAACTATAGTATAAGTTTTGGTACAGCACTGTGTGTTCTAACACTTTTGTGTTGTCTTGCACAGCCCTTTGCTGTTGCCTTACAGATAAGAAAGTAAGTTCTTTCTTGTCTATTATCCAGGATTTTAAAATCATTGCTGAGGTGTGAGCTCCACCTGTTTCCTCTGGAAACTTTGCATTGGTTATTCTAGAAGAGATTAACCTTTCGATTTTATTATCTGGAAGGCTGCAGCAATTGGTTGTGAAGGAAACACAAGTGTGTGTCTTTCCTTTCTGAATTGTTATGCTAAACTGTGCATACCCAGTGATACATAGTTCACTTGATACTCATGGAAATTTTTTTCTCTTTGCAGGAGGTACTTCCGAAGTGCGGAAGTGCTTTCTGTCTCCAAAGGTGAGCTCCGGTATTGGGACCCCCAGGTATGTACCGTGTGCTCTAACCTGATTACTGAAGCTTTTGATTCCCCTAGGACAGCGGAATCAAGAGATGTAGCAAGGGGGAAGCTTCGCACCTGGGTAAGGGGCTTCCAGAAGAACACCTCTAGATCTTATCTTCCAAGTGAGAAGATGAGGGCTTACCTTTTCCCTAGGGCATCAGCTGATGCAGTGATTCCCCAGCCTCAAGAGGAGATCCCCGTAGTTCAGATCCAGGTGGATGCTGAAGTGGCGGTCGCCGTGCAAGACATCCAGTTGGGCGACAGGATGTTAGACGTGTCCGAGTGTCTGGAGGAAGACCTCCTGGCAGGAGGCCAGGATGAAGATCAAGCCCCAGACATCGTAGAGGAAGAAGCCAACGAGGTGTCGGCTGCTCCGGTTCTGATCCCTGAACCTATTCCCTCAACATCGTCCGCTCTCCCAGTAGAGCTGGGACAGGCCCTCTCCTCCATTGTTGGAATGATCCAACAAATGCAGAAGGAGAATATGGAGAAGGCGGCTGCAATGGAACTGCGGATGCAGGAGCTTGCAGCATCACGTGGGCCCCAGAAAAGGCTCAATGTGAAAGACCTTCCCTTGTGCTCAGATGCTAACCCGTGGAGATATGCCGAGCACATGCCGATGACGACTGGGAAGATCGTCATGTCGGATAAGCTGGGTTCAGTTCCCCTTGAGGAAGTGGAATTCTGGCCCAGCAAAGGGTCATATCCGGACTGTTATGTCCGGTTGAGGAAGGAACTAGCTTCAAAGGAGAAGACAGAGCCGAAGGAGTTCATAGTGATGGACCATGCTAAGGCTCAAGCTTTGCTTTCATCTTCGATGAAAGAGAGGGGCTTCACAAACTCAAAAGTTACTGCATTGAGTAAGAAGCTCCCTTCCTTTGTGTCCTCTCCTGCTAGAGCCTTCCCCTTTTTGCAGAAAGGGTTTGCGGCTGTATTAAAAGCAGTCGAGGCTGGCAAGCCTTGCCCCTCCCTGGAGGAGTGTAAACCCTTGTCGCTGGCCCTACCCATGGACCACAAGGACTGGAAGGACGTCCATCTTACCTTCTCAGTCGGGAAGTTGGAGGCTGATATTGCCGGATGTCAGTTCGGTGAGAACCTCCCTAAGCTGTCTGACTTTCTTTTGCGGAGAGAGCTCGAGACAAAAGAAAGACTGGCTGCCTCAATGTCTCTTCAGACTACTCTTGAGACGATGGCAAGTGACCCCAAGGTCCATGAAATGTTCATGGTAGTGGCCAAGATTCATCTGGCCACAGTGACGAAGGATCTTTACAGCTTCGTCAGGGCGAGGAGAGCTTGTAGGGAGTTCGTGTTCACCTCGGCTACGGTGAGGCACGAGCCAAGGAAACTAATCTCCTCCAACATTTGGGGCAAAGACCTTTTCCCTAGCGAATTGGTCAAAGAAGTTGTGGATAATGCCGCCACGGAGAATAGAAATCTTCTCCAAAAGTGGGGCCTGTCTATCAAGAGAAAGTCTTCCCCGGATGAGGGTCCCCAACCGAAGAGGAAGACTAAAAGGCCTAGGCTACCGTCTCGGCCAGCCAAGCCAGTTGAACAGTAACAGCAACAACAGTTGCCGATGCCTTCAGTGCCCCAGAAGGTGGCACAAACCCTGACCACTTTCCAGTGGGTACCCCAGGCCGTGTCGACACAGTCCACGGCATTCACCCCAACGTTCGAAGGGCAGTCTACTTCCTTTCGAGCAAAGCCTAGAGGAGCAGCCAGAGGCTCGTCTAGGCGCCCCTCAAGGGGAAGGGGATTCAGGGGCGGTCGGGGTCGGGGAGGCAAGACCTCAGGACGGCAGTCCAAGTGAGATGATGCCGGTAGGAGGGAGACTTCAGAATTTTCGGGATCGGTGGACCTTCTATCCCTTGGCCCACAGCCTACTCAAGAACGGACTGGGCTGGAGCTGGTACAGCACTCCACCCCCGTGCCCTCGGTTTTTTTCCAAAACTCCACCCCCGTTCTGGAGGAGTACGTTCAAGAACTGTTGGAGAAAAATGTGATCCGAAGGGTGAAGTCCATCAAATTCCAAGGGAGGCTGTTTTGTGTTCCTAAGAAAGACTCAGAAAAGCTCAGAGTCATTCTGGACTTGTCGCCACTCAACAAGTTCATAGTGAATTGCAAATTCAAGATGCTAACACTGCAACACATAAGGACCTTACTGCCCAAGAGGGCATATTCCGTCTCCACAGACTTGTCAGATGCCTATTGGCACGTTCCAATCAACCGTCGACTCTCCCCCTACCTAGGGTTCAAGCTACAACGAAGACTATACGCCTTCAGAGCCATGCCATTCGGGCTAAATATAGCCCCAAGGATTTTTACGAAGCTTGCGAGCGTAGCTCTCAAACAATTACACCTAAAGGGAATTCATATAGTAGCCTACCTGGACGACTGGCTGGTGTGGGCAGCATCCGAGACAGAATGCTTGCAAGCTTCCAGTCAAGTGATCCAGTTCCTAGAGTATCTAGGCTTCAAGATCAACAGAAAAAAGTCTCGACTTTCTCCATCTCAAAAGTTCCAGTGGCTGGGAATCCACTGGGACTTAATGTCACATCGTTTCTCCATCCCAGCGAAGAAAAGGAAGGAGATAGCGGGTTCTGTCAAGAGACTTCTAGATTCCGAAAGGATATCAAGACGCGAACAGGAGAGGGTACTGAGCTCTCTCCAGTTTGCTTCGGTGACAGACCCAGTGCTAAGAGCACAGCTAAAGGATGCAACCGGAGTTTGGAGAAGTTATGCATCAAACGCGCAAAGAGATCTGAGAAGACCAGTTCCGCTTCGGCTACGTACTCTTCTCAGGCCTTGGTCCCAAGCCAGACATCTAAAGAAGTCGGTTCTTCTTCAGCCACCTCCCCCGTCGGTGACGATTCACTCAGACACCTCGAAGGAGGGACGGGGAGGTCACTCATCGGAAAAAAATCCAGGGGACTTGGTTCAAGCTATTCAAGACCTTTCACATAAACTTTCTAGAAGCTATGGCAGTGTTCCTTACCTTAAACAAAGTCTCCCCGCGTCACTCGATCCACATAAGGTTGGTGATGGACAGCGAGGTAGTTGTGAGATGCTTGAATCGACAAGGATCGAGGTCACCACCTCTCAACCAGGTGAGGTTGGCCATCTTCCGATTGGCGGAAAAGAAGAAGTGGTACCTGTCGGCAGTTCACCTTCAAGGAGTCCCCAATGTGACAGCGGACGCTCTATCCAGGTTCACACCGATAGAGTCGGAATGGTCCTTAGACGCAGGATCATTCTCCTTCATTCTGAACAAGTCCCAGAACTGCAGATAGACCTCTTTGCGACGAAAGACAACAAGAAGTTGCCCCTGTACGTGTCCCCGTACGAGGACCCCTTAGCGGAAGCAGTGGACGCGATGTCCCTCGACTGGAACAGATGGTCCGGGATTTATCTGTTCCCTTCTCACAACCTTCTGTTGAGGGTCCTCAACAAACTGAGATCCTTCAAGGGGGTAGCGGCAATAGTGGCCCACAAGTGGCCGAACAGCGTGTGGTTCCCCCTGGCATTGGAACTACGGTTGAAGTTTCTACCGCTACCAGATCCAGTTCTGACCCAGCGAGTCCAGAAGTCAACTGTCTGCGCTTCATTACAAAAACCCGGAACCTGCAGCTCATGATTTTCTCTCCCTAGCGGTGAGAAAGCGTTTCGGGATTTCGAAAGCCAGCATAGACTTCCTAGAGGAATATAAATGCAAATCTACTAGAAGGCAATATGAGTCATCTTGGAGAAAATGGGTGGCCTTTGTCAAGGCAAAGAATCCGCAGGAGATCTCGACGGACTTCTGCTTATCTTTCTTCATCCACCTCCATGGTCAAGGGTTGGCAGCTAACACGATTTCGACGTGTAAGTCTGCTTTGACAAGACCCATTCTATATGCCTTCCAGGTCGACCTCGGTAACGAGATCTTTAATAAAGTTCCAAAAGCCTGCGCTAGGCTCAGACCTTCAGCACCTCCAAAGCCCATTTCATGGTCTTTAGACAAAGTTCTTCATTTTGCTTCTCTGTGGAGCAATGAGGAGGGTGCGTTAATGGATCTGACCCAAAAAGTTATTTTCCTATTTCCACTCACGTCCGGGGCCAGGGTTAGTGAGATTGTAGCCCTCTCGAGAGAGGCAGGTCGTGTTCAGTTCCCGGATGGGGGAGAACTGAACCTGTTTCCAGATCCTTTGTTTCTCACCAAGAATGAGTTACCCACCAACAGGTGGTGTCCCTGGAGAATCTGCCCTCTGAAAGGAGATGCATCTCTACGTCCAGTAGAATGCCTAAAGGTCTATCTTCATAGAACTTCAGACTTCTAGGGTGGTCAACTATTCAGGGGAGAAACATCAGGCTCAAATTTATCACTGAATCAACTCAGGGTGAAAATCGCATATTTTATTCGCAGGGCGGATCCTGACAGTACACCCGCAGGTCACGATCCGAGGAAAGTTGCTTCATCCTTAAATTTCCTTAATTGTATGGATTTTGAACATCTCCGTTCATACACTGGCTGGAAGTCTTCAAGAGTGTTCTTTCGCCACTATGCGAAGCAAGTGGAGCAACTAAAGAGTTCTGTGGTAGCAGTGGGTTGCATCGTTAACCCTGCTGTTTAACTCTGCGAGGAACAGTGGTTTTAATTGGGACAATTAATTCCAGGGTGAGTGTGTAGTTACATTCTGTGCTACAAACTAAGTGAGGGCACTGAGGTGCCCACGTTGACTGTTCCACTTCCAAAGGTGAACCTAGCATAAGTGCAGACATGTGTGCCGAGCGTTTCTAACGCTAATGTAACTGATTAGTAATACAGACTTTTCTGACCTTCATACCTCGGTATGTTAAAAGTGGCACTAATGTTTTTCTTTCAGATAAACAAGTTTCTGTTTACTATCAGACTTATGCTTAAAGTTTTGGTTATCCTCTTCTTATATATATATATATATATATATATATATATATATATATATAGAATTGTTGTTAACCTGTCTGTTTATTGTCTATCAATAAACTTGTTCTTGAGAACCTTGCGTCTCCTTCACCTGTGTCAATTTATTGATATAATTGAGCATTCATTCTATGTATATTTATCTGGGATAATTCTAATAGATTGTTCCTGTATGCAAGCTATGTTGCATTGGTTTATGCTTTCCCTTATCGGGAGGACTCCGTCCCAGAAGGGGACGGTGGCGGTTTTACAAGTTTCCTCCTATGCGGATATAACCTTTGTCCAATACAAGTATTGTGCGGAGAACTGGTCGATATTTCATATTGACGCAGTGGTTCTTTACAAACTATGCTTTACTTAATATAGGGTGAGACCACTATATTAGCTTGCCTGGTATTCATACATAGGTATATGTACTCTTCGAGACTTTTCCAGAGTCTAGTAGGACTCTTCCCTGTAGGGGGCAGGAAGCTCTAACATGGTTTATGGTTAGTTGAAAAGATGTATAACGGTAACATCTTAGGTCTCTAGGTCTAGTCGACCGGGAAAAATTACCTCCGGGGAGTGCGGCACGTTCTGAGAATCCACAGATACAGTAATGCTCTGGTATACTTCCATCAGGACGACATGGCTTGAGCCCAAAAAACGGATTTTGAGCGAAGCGAAAAATCTATTTTTGGGTGAGATGGCCATGTCGTCCTGATGGACCCGCCCTTCCCTTTCTATGAAAGGGCTGTAGGACCCCTCCCTACATACAGTATCTGTAGCACCTCGTGTACGCCACAAGGAATACAGATGGCGCCAGGACTGGCGCCAGACACGCTTACGAAACTGGAGAATAGGGAGCCTTGGGAGTGGCTCCCCCTTTTTCTTTCCCGTTTTCGTTTCTTGCCAATTGACCCCAATCTCTGTTTGGGGTGCAGATTGCCATGTGGCGTGTCAAGAATACGTCCTCTGATATGTCGCGATATCCCTTTCATTAGGGATATTCGCTCCAGGAGTTAGAATTCTGGTACCTTAAGGTAAATTCTCTGGGAATATCGCCGTAGTTGTAATATACCCTAGGAAGCTACCCTATAGGAACTTCCATCAGGACGACATGGCCATCTCACCCAAAAATAGATTTTTCGCTTCGCTCAAAATCCGTTATATATATATATATATATCTACACATATATATGTGTGTATATATACGTATACATACATATATATATATATATATATATATATATATATATATATATATATATATGTGTGTGTGTGTGTGTGTGTGTAAGTATGTATGTATATTCACTACGAAATGCAATGGTATGATATATCTAACACTTTGATTTTACAACTTTTTCTGTAATGTATAATAAGTATTTCCTTCTTAATTAATCTATTTACTTTTATCTAAACTAATAACATACCACCCAAGCGACATGGAATTTCATTATTTCACAAAGAGAAGTAATCAATTAAAGGGGTTAAAATGCATTGCCTCCTCAACTTACCTATTTTTATAGTTGAGTGTTATTTGTGATTTATCATCGTTAGTAGGTTTATCATCATTAATCATGGAAGTTTTTATTTTGATAGATGGATGGTGTTAGAAAGCACATTTATTTCATGGTTTATCTCCAAGTTTGGAATTATTTTTACTGATTATATTAAAAAAGTAGATTCAGGGGAAGAGGGACCAGTAAGTAATGTCGAATATCTCATCCTTTGCAGTAAATGTTAACATAGCTTGAAACTTCACTTTTGATGTTAAAATTACTTAAAAACAATTTTTTTTAAACAAACAATAGACATTAAAAACGCACATATTTCATGATTTATCTCCAAGTTATGATTTTTTTTCTGATTATATTAAAAAACTAAAATTAAGTTGAAGAAGGACCAGTACATAATGCCGAAAATGTCGTCCTATACAGTAAAGGCTAACATAGATGGAAACTTATGTTTTGATGCTGAAATTAATTAAAAACAATATTCTAAAAACAAACAATAGACATTATAGACACTGTGTTTCAAACAGTATTGTTATATCTCTTCCAGATCATGACCCAGACGACATCGAATTGAACGTAGTACGATACAAGCCCGATGGTATTGATGCATTAGCCAGGACCACGAAATTCAGCAAAAAAGAACTACAGCTCATGTACAGAGGCTTCAAGGCGGTAAGTTGGTGCCCTTTAGTTTTTTACTATGGTAAACGGTGTCCTCTCTCTCTCTCTCTCTCTCTCTCTCTCTCTCTCTCTCTCTCTCTCTCTCTCTCTCTCTCTCTCTCTCTCTCTCTCTCTCTCTTAGAATTTCAGATTTATTCGATTGTGTTCAAGTATTTTAGAGAGAAACAATTGTGTATCAAGATTTTGTAAATGTATTAATTTTTGGGAGGTTTCAACCTATTATAGAATTGTTATTTAGCTTTTTTATGTTTCATCATAATTATTTTCTGTTAGTAGGGTTTTTTTTTTTTTTTATTTTTGGCTTTAAAACCACTCATGTCAGTATGTAAAGTGTAACACTTTTTTTTTTTTTTTCAAATTTCATAAATATATTCCCAGATTGAAGCAAATTCTCTTAGATGATAAAAATGAGAAAATTTTGATTTTACAATGTCAACCTATCATGCGTGCAAGTGCTTTCACACGGCCATTTTCTTTTATAATATCCTTTCGCCTCTTGATGCCAGAGGTGACCCAAAGTAGACAGTCTTGGCCGTCAGGATTAGACGCCAAAAATTCTTTATCTGGTGGCGAAGGATCGGAACCTTTTAAATGGCAGGAATCTAATCCCCCCCCCCCCGTAGGTGGGGTTAGTACTGCAAGCTCACACCTCACATGACCCACTGTAGGCAATGCTAAATGGTCTTAGTAGCATCTATTTGGACCGTTGCTGAATGCCATTTTTAGCATTCTACTTTCATTCTTGCTCTCTGTGTTTCTTTCTGTCCAACCTCCGTATGGCCGGCTTGTCCCTAATTTTCCTATTAGCATAACATTTTAAATGACAAATATATTTTCTAATTTGAATTTTTAATTATCTAAAGCAGTCTAAAAGAATGTTGATTAATCTGTGGAGTACTGGAAAAAAGAACTCTGCCCGTATGACAAATTGTGTGTCTGCCTTAGAAGGAGGTATTACGATATCGTTCACCATTATCATAAGGTTGGTTTTCAAATGTTCTTGTGGAATTTGATTTTATACACTGGAACCTTTGCGATTGAATAAAGTCGAATTTCGGCGGGTATCTTTAATAACCTTGGTCCGAGGTCGAATAAAAGTGTCTATATTTATATTAACGTTCATTTATATATGAACTAGATAAACTTTTGTGAAAAGTCTACCGATTAATTTGAGTATGTTTAGAATTTTTCACAACACTGATAAAAGATTAGCCTTTAGATTTGTTAGGACACTTTGTAAAATCTACGCATTTTTCCAAGCATATTTTACTGTCCCACTTTGAATGTTGCGCTATTATTATTATTATTATTATTATTAGTAGTAGTAGTAGTAGTAGTAGTAGTAGTAGTAGTAGTAGTGGCAAAGCTACTACCCTAGATTGAAAAGAAGGATACTATAGGCTCATAGGCCCCAACATGGACAAATAGCCCAGTGAGGAAAGGAAATAAAGAAATATTCGTAAAGGAATTATATGAAAAATGACGAATAATTAATATGAAATACCTTAAGATCAGTAACAACGTTAAAATTGATCTGGCATATATAGAATATGAGGAGACACTTATACTGTTAAAAAAAAACAAAAAACCATTCGCTATAAGTTTGAAATTCTGAAGTTCCATTGAAATCGTAAGCTTTCTTAAATGCCTACTGTTGCATCCAGTCATATTTCACAATCCAGTTCAATACTAATTCAAAAGACTCTTCCATATATTTATTTGTTTCATACAGACGCTATGCTGTTATCAAAAGTCCATAGGATCTGTTTTTTTTTTTTTTTTTTTTTTTTTTTTTCAAAGTAATGACTGTTAATGTATAGTTTGCTACTACTATTGATTAATATTTTATATTCCCAATTCAATCTCTGATGAATATTTAATATTTTTTATAAATTTTTATCAAAGATTTATTGAAACTGCAAACTTCTGCTCAAAAGAGTAGGATTCTTCCAACCGTATTTTACTTCCATGATTAAAACACGTTTGGGTGATTGATATTCCTTTAGATTAGAATCATTGATAAGGTTGAAGGGGATGGCGCTCGTGGTATTGAAATACTGGAACCCTGAAGATGCTTCGAGCATCTTGCAACCCGTTACTTCCGGGATGTTGTTATTATAAAGCGACAAGAAAGGGGAAGAGTACTGTTTGGTATTCAAGCCCTCCCTCTTTAAAAAGCTTAGTCTGGAAAATCTTTTAATTTACTTATATTTCACTTTCCTTTTCTCTTCTCAATTTACAGTCCCTGTTGAGACAATTATTGAGAGGATTATGCGAATACTTCATTAAGAAATACATCGGTTTCGTAAACCTTCGTCGAGTTTTGAAGAATTAGAATAAATGTTTCTTAACATTTCAAATAAAGGGAGATTGGAAGCCCTGGTGAAAGGCTGGCAGATCCCTGCAGGTTACAAACATCATTCTACTAGGGTCCTTTCCTGGTAGTTGTTACAAGTGCCTCGAAATCCTTTACCAGCATGATGTTTTAATTGATTGAAGTGAGGCTGGAGGGGCGAGGGAGATTTAATTAATCCAGTTGCTGTTTCATGGCAGGGGGAAGAAAGCGCTGTTGTTTATCCTTCTATTAAACGAAGTGCACGTCAAAATAAATATCTTTAAGATTGGTTGTCAACGTATTTCCCTTAGAATATTTCAAAGAATCTTCTTTGTCACATACGTTAGTATGTTTGTTTGTGTGTGTGAACTAGATCGTTTATTCACTTTTAAACGGATTAATCTGAACTTTATTATTTGTTGCATGTATAATCAAATTCCTGTTATCCTAAGTCTTTTCTTTCTCCACTGCAATCAGTGTCAGTTGTAGCGTGTGTTAAGCGTTGCTAGTAATGGTTGTCATAGACAATTTATAAGGATTCACAAAGTGCTGTATATAGATAACTGAAAAGATATCATCAGTAAATGATAATAGAGGCCCTCACATTAATAGATAATATTTTACAAATTGTCAGACAGTATTTTGCTTGAGGGTACACTTGGGCATACTATTCTATCTCATTTCTCTTCCTCTTGTTTTGTTGAAAAAAAAAATAGTTTAGATAGGAAATGTCTATTTTAATGTTGTTGCTGTTCTTAGAATATTTTATTTTTCCTTGTTTCCTTTCCTTAATGGGCTGTTTTCCCTGTTGGAGCCCCTGGGCTTATAGCATTCTGCTTTTCCAACTATGGTTGTAGCTTAGCAAGTAATAATAATAATAATAATAATAATAATAATAATAATAATAATAATAATAATAATAATAATAATAAATGATCAACAAGATCATACAAGTATTGCGCTTTCAAGAGGACTAGAAAAATTTTTCAAGGTGAACAAATGTTGTACAGTTGGACACGGGAATTCTTAGCACACCTCGTTCTGAGGAAGTACACCTGGCACGCCCTTATTAAGTGGAGAGCTCCTGTGTGTAGCCCCGCTGACCACTGATGCCATCTCTCCATATGCTATCTGTTTGGTTACTCGCCCCACAGTAAGGGTGTAACAGGGTGCACTTGCTCAGAGCGTGGTGTGACATTAATCCCTGTGTCCAGCTGTACGTGATCATTCAATTGAAATAGGTTTAGAATTTAATGTTCGAGCGTAAATAAGTATAAAAGTAAAAATGAAAAGAAAATAATAATGATGAAAAAATTGTTCCATTAAAATACAGAAAAATTTGAATCAGTCTTAATTTATGCATCATGGGAAACATTACTACAGGAAATGGAAGACTTAATGGGAAAATTTTTTATCAAAATTTATTCCAGAATTGAAATAAATTTTGTTATATAGATGAAAGGACTACTGATAGTTTGAATTTATTTTATGGCCTCATTTGACTGTGACATTTAAGATGTACTTTTATATTGAACGCAAAATTTAGTGGCCATCAAATTTATTTGCTCTCTCTCTCTCTCTCTCTCTCTCTCTCTCTCTCTCTCTCTCTCTCTCTCTCTCTCTCTCTCTCAACATGATACACTACCTTTAGAAGTTCACCCACTGTCTAAGAACCAATCTGTCGTTGGCATTAATACAAATTGGTAAATGTCATTGCATGTGTGCGCTGCAATTTCAATTTTATTTTCATATCCTGGTTCAGGTGTTAAGCTATCAGAGGAAATAAACATAACGCAGTTAGTTTTATCGTGTAATGAAGAGGAGCAGGTGTAGTAAACTAATTATTCATGGGTAACGATTATATATATTACTCTTTTATGTATGAGAATACACATTGTAACGAAAAATATATTCATCCACCTATATTATATGTATTTTTTAACGTTTCTGATTAAGCAATTAATTACGAAGAGATAATATTTATCCATTTTTTAAGGTATTAAGCCGAGTGTTATTTAGAAAGCGACTCATTCTGCTGTGTGACTGTTAGGTAGTTCCGTGTACATCCATTTGACCTTCAACTAATACGTTATTACATCAGAGTGGGCAGAAAGTACTGCCAAATATAGTAACATTTACGCAACTCATCATTCTAAAAATAGATTTCTTTATCATATCATTGGGGCAGATGTTATTAATCATAGTCTTGGATAATGATGTGACACTCCTGGGGGTCGTACAATAGCAGTTTTATGTTCTTTCCTTTAGGATCGGCGAAGTAGGCATTATGTCATTATTCCTACCGTAAAATTGTAATGTTTCTAGGTTATATATTTCTATCTTTACTTTTTTTGTTGACTGTTGTCGAGAGACTTATAATAACTCTTATCATCATTATTATCTATATCATTAATTTTATGTTTAGCATTATCATTATTATTATCTATATCATTAATTTTATGTTAAGAATTATTGGTAGTGATTAAAGTAGCACTTTACCATGTTGTATTGTATTTATCTTTGTTTTTGTTGTTGTTGCTATTGTTGTTATTACTAGAGTACCCGACCTGTCAAAATGACATCTAAATATTTAGATAGACGTGCACACGCATTCACACATACAGATTCAACCCTCCACACCTTTAGTACGACAAATCGGCAGTTTGTCGGAGTATTGTTTCCTAGTTTACTTCTTGGGGGTACCTCCTCTGACCAGGGTATGAATGCTCCTACACCCCCCCCCCTTGAGCGTGACAAGATATATATATATATATATATATATATATATATATATATATATATATATATATATATACAGTATATATATATGTATATATATATATATATTTATATTTATTTATTTATATATACATACATATATATATACCCTGTAATATATATATATATATATATATATATATATATATATATATATATACATATATACATATATATATATATACCCTGTAATATATATATATATATATATATATATATATATATATATAATATTACAGGGTATATATATATATATATAGAGAGAGATAGAGAGAGAGAGAGAGAGAGAGAGAGAGAGAGAGAGAGAGAGAGAGAGAGAGAGAGAGAGAGAGAGAGAGAGAGACCACTTGCTCTTATTACACAGCAGAGAATATTAACATCAATATCCTTCTCATCATAATCTCAATTTGCAAATTAATCTTCCATTCGAATATCGTTTCGATACATCATTTCCCCGCATTGTTCCCTCCGTCATGACCAGCGTTGGTTCGTAATCGGGGTGTTAAGGAAGAAACCTTATAACCACACACAGCCGGGTGTTGTGGTGGGTCTTGTGAGTAATGGCCGGAGGGCTTCGCCCCCTTTATGGCCGCCGTCCGGCTCCTTGAATTATGAGTGCGGAAGCGTGGTAACCTTTCCTTGGCATTGGCTTCTCAAGGATCTAAATGTCGCCTGTATATTTAGTTTGTTTATTGTGTATCGTATATTTAGGTGGTTGTGTTTCCTTGTATTAAAGTATTATTAGTTTATTTATTTTTACTTAGTTTTCCTGTGTTGGATATATAATTTACTTTTGTTATGATAACCATTAGAAACTTGGATTTTTTTTTTCGCTTTACATTTTTTTCCAATAACGTCGCCTGTATATTTAGTTTGGGTATTGTATAATTTCAATTTTTGGGAGTTTGTATTCAAGTATTATTAGTTTACTTATTTTTACTTAGTTTTCCTTACTGTTGGATATATGATTTACTCTTGTTACTAAAATCATCACAAACTTTTTTTTTTTGTTATATATATTTTCGCTTTACATTTCATTTCCTTTACCTTTTACACTTTTACCGGGTAACATAGCTCTTATAAAGTAATTTCATGTATACAGTAGATGATTGGTTTAAAGGATGAAAATGGAAATATTATCAACATTAGAGATAGAGTGATAAAAACTGCAGAGGATTTCTGTACAATGGTATACAATAGTGATATAAATGCGCTTCACTTCTTGACTCGAAGGCAAGATGATAACAGATAGCTAACTTGAACTTACTTAATTCTATTTTTCGTTCTATTACAGTACATCGGGCACACAGACTGTAGCTATTCAGTCTATAATTAAGCTGTACTAAAATCTTGACTTATTTTTTTGTTTAATGAAACGCATACACAAATATATATATATATATATATATATATATATATATATATATATATATATATATATATATATATATATATATATATATATATATATATGTATATTTTATATATATATGTTTATATATATGCATTATATATATATACATACATATGTATTATATATATATATATATATATATATATATTTATATAAATATATATATATATATATATATATATATATATATATATATAATATATGTATATATGTATATATATATTTATGTATATATGTATATATATATTTATATATATATATATATATATATATATAAATATATATATATACTGTATATAAATATATTATATATATATATATATATATATATATATATATATATATATTATATATATATATATATATATATATAGGTATCGGATGGCTAGCCCTATAAACTTTCGTCCTTACCAGCTACGGACTAAAATTCCTTTAATCAACATGAATAAAGAAGGATTGCTGTAGGTTAAAATATCGAGTACCCTCCGAAGCTTCAAAGCACCAAAATACATTGATTTATATTTCAGTATACACATTAAAGATTTTTACTATGAAAAAATTTCATCCATGATATAATTTTAGATTTTCCTTCTATTTATGCATAACTAGTAGAACTTTTATTTGATTTTATTTATAGATTATAACTGTTTTTTGGTTTGTTGTATAGATACGGTTTTCATTTTAATGGTGCGTATCTGAACTGGATTTAGATTAATTTTTTTCTTTAAGTTTCTTTTTTTGTTTATCCTATCATCATTTGAAAATTAATTCGAGAAAATATTTGTATATGCTCTCCGTGAGTGCGCGAAATTTGATTTAATTATCAAAGATTGGAAACGTTAATTTCGATATTTCACATTTAATCTAAAAAGTAAAAATTAATTTCGTAGACGTCTTTACGCCAAATGGAAATCATAAAAAGGGTCCGGAACCCTGTTGTGTGTGAGGCTTAAAGATGTGGTGAAGAGTAAGAAGTAAAATAAAAAGTATAAAGTAAGAAAGAGCCGAAAATACGTGGTTAGGAGTATGGAATGAAAAGGAAAGAAAACCGATGAAGACTTCATAGAGAGTAGACGGAAGAAATAGATAGTGACCTAAACCCACTTGATAAAAAAGAAAAAGAATATGAAGGTGAAGGTAATATTGTATACAAGCGACGAATGGCATATCTTTATTTATTTTTCCATGTTTTATTACCGTGATTTCTGGCGATAATTAGCCAAATAAACTCGGTAAGAATCATATTACATTCCAGTATTTGTAAATGCCAACCAGCTGGCAAGATGTTTGTGACACCGAATCTTGGATGGTTTAGTAATATTTGATAAATAAAGTCTTATGTTTTCTGTGTCACAGACGTTATAGAGATGGAATCCTGTTATATTGGAGGATTAATACGAGGTGAGGTTGGGATACGATAGGATTTGACAGAAATTAGAAATAGAAGGAGGCTCTGAAAGAACAGTAAAGATGCCGAGATTCAACAGATGAAAAGAATGAAAACAGAAAATTGACATTATTGTAGAATATGGAGTTAGTGGAGGTTTTGAACGATGGATAATAGACGGTAGGAGGGATATGTGGAAGGATGGATACAAGCGGAAGTATGGATAATAGACAGAAGGATGGATACAAGACAGAAAGATGGATGAAATACGGAAGGATAGATACAAGACGCAAGGATGGATACATGACAGAAGTATGGATAATAGACGGAAGGAAGGATAATAGATAGAAGGATGGGTAATAAACGGAAGGATAGATACAAGAGAAAGTATGGATAATAGACGGAAGGATGGATACAAGACGGAAGGATGAATAATAGACGGAAGGATGGATACAAGACGAAAGGATGGATAATAGACGGAAGGATAGATACAAGACGGAAGGATGGATAATAGACGGAAGGATAGATACAAGATGGAAGTATGGATAATAGATGGAAGGATGGATGCAAGACGGAAGGATGGATAATAGACGGAGTGATAGATACAAGGCGGAAGGATGGATAAAAGACGAAAGTATGGATAACAGATGGAAGGATGGATAATAGATAGAAGAATGGGTAATAAACTTAAGGATGGATACAAGCGAAAGTATGGATAATAGACAGAAGGATGGATACAAGATGGAAGGATGGATAATAGATGGAAGGATAGTTACAAGACGGAAGGATGGATACAAGACAGAAGGATGGATAATAGACGAAAGGATGGACAATAGACGGAAGGAAGGATAATAGACGGAAGGATAGATACAAGACGGAAGGACGGATGGATAATAGATGGAAGGAGGGATAATAGACGAAAGGATAGATACAAGACAGAAGGACGGATGGATAATAGATGGAAGGAGGGATAATAGACGGAAGGATGGATAATAAACGGAAATCTGACTGCGATTTAAAAGGAAAAGATAGGAGCTAAAAAAAACTTACTGTATGTATTGAATAGGGCTACTGAAGAAAAATTAATGTAAAAAGAGAAATACACAGAAGGGGAGAGGTGGAGTTTGAGATGAAGTGAAGTGACGGAAACTTTCCAGCGAAGACCGAAAGATAAACAGGAAGCCAAAAATACATGGGAATGAACTTAGAGGCTAA
>NC_090729.1:133343597-133346097 GCF_036898095.1 Palaemon carinicauda
TATATGCTCTCCGTGAGTGCGCGAAATTTGATTCAATTTTCAAAGATTGGAAACGTTAATTTCGATATTTCGCATTTAATCTAAAAAGAAAAAACTAATTTCGTAGACGTCTTTATGCCAAATAGAAATTATAAAAAGGGTCTGGAACCCTGTTGTGTGTGAGAAGTAACATAAAAAGTATAAAGTAAGAAAGAGCCGAAAATACGTGGTTAGGAGTATAGAATGAAAAGGAAAGAAAGGGGATGAAGACTTCATAGAGAGTAAACGGAAGAAATAAATAGTGACCTAAACCCACTTGATAAAAAAGAAAAAGAATATGAAGGTTAAGGTAATATTGTATACAAGCGACGAATGGCATATCTTTATTTATTTTTCCATGTTTTATTACCGTGATTTCTGGCGATAATTAGCCAAATAAACTCGGTAAGAATCATATTACATACCAGTATTTGTAACTGCCAACAAGCTGGCAAGATGTTTGTGACACCGAGTCTTGGATGGTTTAGTAATATTTGATAAATAAAGTCTTATGTTTTCTGTGTCACAAACGTTATAGAGATGGAATCCTGTTATATTGGAGGATTAAGACGAGGCGAGGTTGGGATACGATAGGATTTGACAGAAATTAGAAATAGAAGGAGCCTCTAAAAGAACGGTAAAGATGCCGAGATTCAACAGATGAAAAGAATGAAAACAGAAAATTGACATTATTGTAGAATATGGAGTTAGTGGAGGTTTTGAACGATGGATAATAGACGGAAGGAGGGATAATATGTGGAAGGATGGATACAAGACGGAAGGATGGATACAAGCGGAAGTATGGATAATAAACGGAAGGATGGATACAAGACAGAAGGATGAATGATATACGGAAGGATAGATACAAGACGCAAGGATGGATACAAGACGTAAGGATGGATAGTAGACTGAAGGATGGATACAAGACGGAAGTATGGATAAAAGACGGACGGATGGATAATAGACGGAAGGAGGGATAATAGATGGAAGGAGGGATAATAGACAGAAGGAGGGATAATAGAGGGAAGGATGGATAATAGACGGAAGGATAGATACAAGACGGAAGGATGGATAGTAGACGGAAGGATGGATAGTAGACGGAAGGATGGATACAAGACGGAAGTATGGATAATAGACGGACGGATGGATAATAGATGGAAGGAGGGATAATAGATGGAAGGAGGGATAATAGAGGGAAGGATGGATAATAGACGGAAGGATAGATACAAGACGGAAGGATGGATACAATGCGGAAGTATGGATAATAGACGGAAGGAGGGATAATAGATGGAAGGAGGGATGATAGACGGAAAGATAGATAATAGGCGGAAATCTTACTGCGATTTAAAGGGAATAGATAGGAGCTAAAAAAAAAAAAAACTTACCGTATGTATTGACAAGGGTTAATGAAGGAAAGGGAATATAAAAAAGAAATACACAGAAAGGGAGAGGTGGAGTTTAAGATGATGTGAAGTGACGGAAACTTTCCAGCGAAGACCGAAAGATAAACAGGAAGCCAAAAATACATGGGAATGAACTTAGAGGCTAACCAGGTTGGGAAATATAGAGGAGGAAAATAAAGGGAAATTTGATAAAAAACAAGGAAAGGTAGACGTGATTTTGGAGAACAATTAGTACTATACAAAACATCTATAATGTAAGTTAAGGAAGGAATAAAAAGATTAAAAATCCGCTTCCCGTTGGTTTAAAATATGAACAAGATATATTTCCTCTATATAATGTAATAGAGAGCAAGTGTCCGACTATAATATAAAATATATATATATATATATATATACAGATATATATGTATGTATATATATATATATATATATATATATGTGTGTGTGTGTGTGTGTGTGTGTTGTGTTTGTGTGAGTATTTCATTCCTGTCACACTAAAGAGGAGGGGAAGTAGTCACTCTGGTGAGAGGGGTTACTGCGGAAGGTACACTCGGAAACCACTCTCTATTGCAAATTGCCGAACCATTTGAAAGAGACTCGTTGAAAGACATGCCTTTCAGTGTTCAGTGCAGATATTTGCAAAGATATTTCCTGAATGGCGACTGGATTAGTAAGTTAAATAACTAGTATCACAATTTTAATGATAATTCATAAAAAGTTTTTGCTCAGCCAAAAGAAATAAGTGAATTAGGTCTCGGAGCTGAGTAGATATAGGCAACTGGGTTACTCCCCCCCCCCCCCCCCCCTCTAGCCAAACCTTACCTACCCACCCACTACAGGGGTTAGGTCAGGTTGCCACCTCGCATTTAAAGTCTAATGGCTACCTTCCAGCTTCATCAAAAGAATATCCACATAAATAACTACAGGTTTGTATAGATAGGGAAAAATACAAATTATTTAAAAATTTGTCATTAATGAAAATTAGTTTATCAATGTGAGTAACTAGAGTCACAATTTAGAGACCATGAAGATAATTGTTTGCCAGAACGAATTTTGATTGACGATTTGATTATCAAAAT
>NC_090729.1:133351097-133353597 GCF_036898095.1 Palaemon carinicauda
GCAAGATGCTATAAGCCCAGGGGCCCCAACAGGGAAAAATAGCCCAGTGAGGAAAGGAAATAAGGAAACAAATAACTGAAGAGAACATATTAACAATAAATCATTCTAAAAAAAAGTAACAACGTCATAACAGATATGTGATATATAAACTATTAACAACGTCAAAAACAAATATGTCATATATAAACTATAAAAAGACTCATGTCCGCCTGGTCAACAAAAAAGCATTTGCTCCAACTTTGAACTTTTGAAGTTCTACTGATTCAACAACCCGATTAGGAAGATCATTCCACAACTTGGTAACAGCTGGAATAAAACTTCTAGAGTACTGCGTAGTATTGAGTCTTATGATGGAAAAGGCCTGGCTATTAGAATTAACTGCCTGCCTAGTATTACGAACAGGATAGAATTGTCCAGGGAGATCTGAATGTAAAGGATGGTCAGAGTTATGAAAAATCTTATGTAACATGCATAATGAACTAATTGAACGACGGTGCCAGAGATTAATATCTAGATCAGGAATAAGAAATTTAATAGACCGTAAGTTTCTGTCCAACAAATTAAGATGAGAATCAGCAGCTGAAGACCAGACAGGAGAACAATACTCAAAACAAGGTAGAATAAAAGAATTAAAACACTTCTTCAGAATAGATTGATCACCGAATATCTTAAAAGACTTTCTCAATAAGCCAATTTTTTGTGCAATTGAAGAAGACACAGACCTTATATGTTTCTCAAAAGTAAATTTGCTATCGAGAAACACACCTAAAATTTTGAAAGAGTCATACAAATTTAAAGAAACATTATCAATACTGAGATCCGGATGTTGAGGAGCCACCGTCCTTGACCTACTTACAATCATACTTTGAGTTTTTTTAGGATTCAACTTCATACCCCATAATTTGCACCATGCACTAATTTTAGCTAAATCTCTATTAAGGGATTCACCAACCCTAGATCTACATTCAGGGGATGGAATTGATGCAAAGAGAGTAGCATCATCTGCATATGCAACAAGCTTATTTTCTAGGCCAAACCACATGTCATGTGTATATCGTATGAAAAGTAATGGGCCAAGAACACTACCCTGTGGAACACCGGATATCACATTCCTATACTCACTATGGTGCCCATCAACAACTACTCTTTGAGATCTACTACTTAAAAAATCAATAATAATGCTAAGAAACGACCCACCCACTCCCAACTGTTTCAGTGATAACTTGAAATTTAGAAGTATGAAATTCTTAGGGAATAAACATATATAAATAGAAATTTAAATGGGTAAGTAGATATTAATATATATATATATATATATATATATATATATATATATTGAATGTATTTTTGTTACTACCACATCAATATTTTTGTTGCAGAGTTTTTTATTAAGAATTCTTTTCCAAAAGTCTCTCACAAAACAAACCATTCACAAATCCCTCACAGAACAGAATCCGCATTATCCTACATACACTGCGTCATTCGCCTCTTGTAAGCTCTCCATAGCTTCCTGTATATGAAGGTTCTTTTAAAACAGTACTTTCTTATCCTCCTCCTTCCTCTTAACAATTCTCAACTATAGGGTACTTGTTTTCGTTCATATATGTTTTTTTTTTTTTTTTTTTTTTTTTTTTTTTTTACAACTTCGTCATAATTTCTATCTCTTTCAATTTTTCCAATACATATATTGAACAAACGATTACTCGTTTCAATCTGTTCTCATATTCGCAATCAACATAAACACAACTTCCATAAAGGGAAATTGGCTCAACATTTTTTCCACTTTGGTTTCCATCAACTTTAGGACTTGTGCCAGAGTATTGCACATATTATGTGACCTCACTTATTTCACATATATGTTTATTTATAAATTCGTTCGTCATTTATCCAAACTATTTTCCTTTTGTACTATCCCAATGATTTCTGAAATCATCTTGATACTACTCCTGATCATATTTACTCTCAACTTTCAATTACACGAACACCTTTAATCTCATTTTTATTTTCATCCTTTTATGCAGTCTCTCTATAGAAACCTAATCAACGCTACTTCATTTTAAAGCGTCAAACAGTTCGTAATCCAGCTTTTCACCAATATCTAATTCCATGTCTGTAGTGTTACCTCCTTCCATACATGCGACATATAACATTTGGACATAACACATAACCTATCGTCTCTATGTATTAAAAAAAAAAAAAAAAAAAATAAATAAATAAATAAATGAAAAAAAAAAAAACCGCAATTTAGATTGGAAATTCTCCGTATAGATATTCTATTCTCAGCCGTATTCCAGTAAAGTACAGGCGACCGTAATTTTTCCATACTTTATTCTTATATTATACGAGTTGGTGACCGTAATATCACACCTTTACGTCAATGCATGCGTTTTTAAAACGGTGAAAATCCTGGAATAAATGTTTAACAGCGAATAATATATTTATAACATCCTCCACATTGTATGTTTTTAATCTAATCAAGACCGTTTTCCGACCCGGTGAA
>NC_090729.1:133360026-133362526 GCF_036898095.1 Palaemon carinicauda
GCTTACACGGATATACCAAGGGCTATAGACTGATATAAAAATAATTTTCTTTTAATGTATATCAATGGTTATAGAATAATATAAAAATAATTTTGCTTTCACGTATATACCAAGGGCCATAGACGATTAAAAATAACTTTGTTTTCCCGTATGTCAAGGGTCACAGAATGGTATAAAAAAAATTTTTGTCTTGTATATCAATGGCCATAGAATGGTATGAAAATTATTTAGTTTTTATGTATATCAAGGCCCATAGAATGGTATAAAAATAGTTTTGTTTTCAAGTATATCAAGGGCCTTAGAATGGTTTAAAATTAGCTTAGTTTTCGCGTACATCAAGGGTCATAGAATTGTATAAAAATAATTTTGTTTTCACTTTTATCAGGTTGAGAATGGTATAAGAATATTTATTTCGCGTATATCTAGGGCCTTATCATCGTTTTTTTATTTGTAATTTTATTAATACAAACAACTCTCTCTCTCTCTCTCTCTCTCTCTCTCTCTCTCTCTCTCTCTCTCTCTCTCTCTCTCTCTGAAAGCAATAAAATTTTTGGAAGCAGCGTAATGTTTAAAATGCCACGACGATGCAAATATATCACTTCTACTTAGTGAGTTTCATATTGTTATTTATTTCATGCACACATTGCAAGATACATCTCTTCCGGCATCCCTTAAAGAACCGGAGAAGTTTTACTGCATTGCATCTCGCCTGAAATTTTCTTCCTTTATATTCCTACATTATCCTTTATATCCTTTATTCTGGCTTTGGTATTTTCGGGAAGATGAATTAGTAACATCCTTAAGACCCTGAAGCCAATTTGCATATTAGTGTACCGGGTTTTTCTTATTTGAATAGAAATTTAGCCCTCGAAAAAAAATGTCTGAAAAAGTCCAGTGAAAAACTTAATGTTTTGAGCTTTGATGTACATTTCATTATTGTCATTTCCGAGATTAAATGTTCAATTTTCTATCCGTTGCATATTTTCTTTTATTTTTTCGTTAATTTATTTCTTGAGACTTCAGGGGCGGTACATTTTTAATTCATACCCAATTTATTTTCGTAAGAAATTTGCATTTAGCTTTTCTTCACATGTAATGTATCTTTCCTAGAATATTATGTAATTTGTATTACACTGATAGTAATTCACTTTTCAAAATAAGCTGAAGTTTGAGTATGGCACTTCATCAGTGTTTCACTTATTTTTTAAATTTACTCTATTGTAATGTATGTGTTTTTTAACAATGCGGTATCGTGTTACTTCATCTTAAATTTAATATTTCTAATGTTGGTGAATTTGTTAAAACACCCAAGCTGGAATGAGGTCTGCTTTACTTATCATAGCCTCAACGAGCATTGGTGTGCTGAGTCTCATTCAGGTGGAATATTATAGCAATTAGGGAAAATGGACCCATAGAAGGAAGTTCCCAAAATGCTTTCATTTTCAGTGGGCTTTTACGCTTATGGGTCTCTCTCTCTCTCTCTCTCTCTCTCTCTCTCTCTCTCTCTCCTCTCTCTCTCTCCTCTCTCTCTCTCTCTCTCTCTCTCTCTCTCTCATATTTTATCTTCATAGTTATACACATGTTATATGAGTTTTGGCATAATGTATATTGATAATTTAGGGTAACAAAAAAAAAATAAGATAAAAATAGTTTCTCTATTTGTAGCTGATTTTAGAATTTATTTATACACAATTCTATTTCTTTTCTTTTTTTTTTTTCTTGGTATTTATATTGATACCGTCTTAGTGTTAAATATCATTACGTATCCCATTTGCAAGCTTTGTGATAATATTCACTCAATACCAAACTACATTGCTGAGTAGATAGTCTATCATGAGCTATTTTCCTTTACGAATATAACAAAGATCTACAACTTTAAAATTCCGCTATGTCTCAAATGGTAAGAGGAAAGTCGTTTTCGAATTTTTGAGGTGATTTGACGTGACGTACCACCAAGGGTTGAGAAAAGATTATTTGGACATAAAGCGACAAACGCTTTTATCATCGGTGTGTTTACATTTCATGAACAAAAAAATTGCTATTTGATACAATAATGGCGTCGTTAATTTATCGAGCAAATGCTTAGATACATAAATATCTCTTTTATTTCGTTTTCCTTGGTCATATGAGGCCTGCTGATGCTAGGAGATAATTTCTTTAAATGGTAATTACATTCATTCGTAAGTTATAATATTAAAATTTTGTCATCAAAATATTAACCCGAAATCCATCATCTTTGATTCTCTAACAATTTTTTTTTTTTTTTTTTCACTCATCCTATTGAGGAAGCTATTCGTGGATAATATCACTAACAACTCGTATCTTACTTCAAGTTACTATGGAGTCTCATTCTATAGTTCGAAATTATGCTATACTTGTGTACACGACCCGTCAAAAATTACGGCTAAATATTAAGATAGATGAGCACAAACGTGCGCACACGTAGAGATTCAACCCTTCCTACCGCCAACCCCCCCCCCCCCTTTCCTCATAACAACCC
>NC_090729.1:133375026-133377526 GCF_036898095.1 Palaemon carinicauda
GGATAATAGACACAGGAGTGGATAACAGACACAGGAGTGTATAACACAAATAGAAGCTGGTAACAGACACAGGAGTGTATACCAAACTCAGGAGTGTATACCAAACTCAGGAGTGTATAACAGAAATAGGAGTGGATAGCAGACACGGGAGTGGATAACAGACACAGGAGTGGATAACATACACAGGAGTGGATAACAGACGGAGGAGTAGATAACAGACACAGGAGTGGATAACAGACGCAGAAGTGGATAACAGAAACAGAGTGGATAACAGACACAGGAGTGGATAACAGACACAGGAGTGTATAACACAAATAGAAGCTGGTAACAGACACAGGAGTGTATACCAAACTCAGGAGTGTATAACAGAAATAGGAGTGTATAGCAGACACAAGAGTGGATAACAGACCCAGGAGTGGATAACAGACCCAGGAGTGGATAACAGACACAGGAGTGGATAACAGACGCAGGAGTGTATAACACAAATAGAAGCTGGTAACAGACAGAGGAGTGTATACCAAACTCAGGAGTGTATAACAGAAATAGGAGTGGATAGCAGACACAGGAGTGGATAACAGACACAGGAGTGTATAACACAAATAGAAGCTAGTAACAGACACAGGAGTGTATACCAAACTCAAGAGTGTATAACAGAAATAGGAGTGGATAGCAGACACAGGAGGTGGACAACAGACACAGGAGTGGATAACAGACGCAGGAGTGGATAACAGACACAGGAGTGTATAACACAAATAGAAGCTGGTAACAGACACAGGAGTGTATACCAAACTCAGGAGTGTATAACAGAAATAGGAGTGGATAGCAGACACAGGAGTGGATAACAAACGCAGGAGTGGATAACAGACGCAGGAGTGGATAACAGACACAGGAGTGTATAACACAAATAGAAGCTGGTAACAGACACAGGAGTGTATACCAAACTCAGGAGTGTATAACAGAAATAGGAGTGGATAGCAGACATAGGAGTGAATAACAGACACAGGAGTGGATAACAGACGCAGGAGTAGATAACAGACACAGGAGTGTATAACACAAATAGACGCTGGTAACAGACACAGGAGTGTATACCAAACTCAGGAGTGTATAACAGAAATAGGAGTGGATAGCAGACACAGGAGTGGATAACAAACGCAGGAGTGGATAACAGACGCAGGAGTGGATAACAGACACAGGAGTGTATAACACAAATAGAAGCTGGTAACAGACACAGGAGTGTATACCAAACTCAGGAGTGTATAACAGAAATAGGAGTGGATAGCAGACATAGGAGTGAATAACAGACACAGGAGTGGATAACAGACGCAGGAGTAGATAACAGACACAGGAGTGGATAACAGACGCAGGAGTAGATAACAGACACAGGAGTGGATAACAGACACGGGAGTAGATAACAGACACAGGACTGGATAACAGACGCAGGAGTGGATAAAAGACACAGGAGTGGATAAAAGACACAGGAGTGGATAACAGACACAGGAGTGGATAACAGAAATAGGAGTGGATAACATACAAGGGGTGTATAACAGAAATAGTAGTGTATAGCAGAAATAAGAGTGGATAACAGACACAGGAGTGGATAACACAGACACAGGAGTGGATAAGAGAAATAGGAGTGGATAACAGACCCAGGAGTGGAAGAGAGTGTTCAGGTGACCCAAGAGTGGTAGGAATGTAGTGACGGGGCGAATATTAGATGCGTGGTTTGAAGGTTTCCATTCAAGGAAAATATCTTAAACATTTTTCTTGCATGTTAATCACGGTCAGTAACATGTATCTTAATGTTGAATAATGTTTCAATCGGGTTTATATTCAAAGTAGCGAGGACCACACCATATTAAGTATGGCAGCTCAGTAGTGTTACTAGCTTAATAGAATGCCATTTCTCTGACCTCGATCCAATTCTCAGATCCAACCTCCCTCTGCATTGTTACCAGCCACGTTTCTCTTGATCAACCACGTTTTCACCTGCCCAGGGATGTACCTTAGAGATATTCCATTTTATTTTCAAGAATTTTAGAGTGTGGTTCATAATAAAAATAGTTAACGGATTTGTTTTAAATCTAGCAAAGAGAAAAAAAAACACGTAGATACTGGGTATATAACGTGAAGACAAATGTCATCTTGTAAGGGAAACTCGAATCAACGAGTTGACAGTTATGATGTCAAATTGATTTCTTTACAGAAAATTTGTGACTGAAGATTGATTAAAGTTTTCATTAGAAAACTTGAAAAAAGGACCACCACAACATCCGGGTTTCTTAGGCAGGGAGGAACTTGAGAGAGTGGAGGTTTAACAAGAATCTCAGTTTCTGCGTAGCCTGTTAGAGTTAATGTATCGTATAGATTACTTTCTGATGATTTTTAAATTCGTCACTGGAGATTGTAGAAGATACATCACACTGTTATTAAGGGAGGAAAACCTTTGATCGGGAAAAGCGTTTTATACTATGGGTTGCCAAGTGTATAAGGACAGAGGAGA
>NC_090729.1:133382526-133392526 GCF_036898095.1 Palaemon carinicauda
AACTAAATTTATTTAATTTATTTGTGCATATATATATATATATATATATATATATATATATATATATATATATATATATATATATATATATATATATATATATATATATACACACAAATGAATTTTAAAAGGGTTGAACAGAACAGTTCAAGTTAGGGGAGCAATGGGGAATATAACTAAATTTCTGTGTGCGGTTATGTATATACAGTATATATATATATATATATATATATATATATATATATATATATATATATATATATATATATATATTATTTTTTTTTTGGGGGGGGAGGCTCAAGCCATGTCGTCCTGATGGAAGTTCCTATACGGTAGCTTCCTAGGGTATATTACAACTACGGCGATATTCCCAGAGAATTTACCTTAAGGTACCCAGAATTCTAACTCCTGAAGCGAATATCCCTAATGAAAGGGATATCGCGACATATCAGAGGACGTATTCTTGACCACGCCACATGGCAATCTGCACCCCCAAACAGAGATAACACATCGAAGGGGTCAATTGGCAAGAAAACGAAAACGAGAAAGAAAAAGGGGGAGCCGCTCCCAAGGCTCCCTCTTCTCCCCGTTTCGTAAGCGTGCCTGGCGCCAATCCTGGCGCCATCTGTATTCCTTTTTGCGTAGCTTAACAACTCGGTGTTTTTTTCCTGTGTTTCTCGCAAATCTTGGATTTATTCATCTTTTCATGGCTTCTCCAACTTCGTCGGCCTCTGATAAGTTGAGTACCATTTATTTTATGTATAAATGTAGGCTCTAGGTAAATTTTAAAGTGATTAATAGTATTAATCTTTGTTACAAGAGCCGTTGCCTACCGGAGGTGTCATGGACGCTGTCGCTCGCTAGGTATAAGTTTTAGTTAGCCAGAGCGACATTCCGGTTGTTTTGCTTTAATAAATTTTAGCTATTCAGCGTTACATAGGATTTCCTTTCGTGCTTTTTGTATTATTTTGGCGAAGTATTCGCCAACTCTGGCCTATGCTAGGCCATGTAGCCTAGTCGTTTGGTCCTAGTACTTTCCTGCATGATTTTTGGATTTCCGAGTGTTTTAAAATTTTATTGAAGCTTTAGGCTGTTTTTTATACATTTAAGATTATGTTGAATATTTCCAAGATAGTATACGAGTGAGTTTCGGTGATTTAGGTAATCGATTCTCTTGGTGCCTAGGCTAAGTTGCTTATGGAGCCTTAGTATACTTTCTCATACTCCCCGGTTGCTTTCTTTTCTTCGGAGAAGGTATGCAATCCCTTTCCCTCTGTTTAAGCCTTGGGCTTAACCCTAGTGGTTTATCTGAATTAACTTCGATACAAACTATACTGGGGTGTTACTGTACCTCCCTGTTACAGTAAGTCTGGTTTCAGAGAGGGACAGAACATCAGAGTTTTTAGTCTGAGTCTGTGTTTGCCTGGCTTGGGGTAGAGTCTCCCTCGCTGGCCTGACACAGACATAGGAGGCTTAGCCTCCTTAGGTCACTGCCGAAGGTTCTGTACGAGATGATTCCTTTTTTTGTGATCTAGCAGACTAGTCCTTGTTGCTGTTCTCGGGTGGGAGGATAAGATCCCTTTCCCTGGGAGTAGCAACACCTTCCTTGCTTTGGTTCACTGGGGGCTGGCAAGTATTGCTGGCCTCCCTCCTTGGATCTCCCTTAGGCTAAGATGAGTTTTCTTGGCTGCGGGTGATTCTTCACTAAAGCAAGGTTGGTAGGACCCTCTTTTGTCCCTTCCCCCTCTATCTCCGTAATGGCCTAGCCATTACAGTACTGTACGCCATTCTACATCTGGACCTAGGATAGGTTAGGATGTGGAATTGACTCAGTCCCTTGCCGGCCGGCAGAGTCTGCCGGCCGGCAAGGGTCTTCTACTTTGAGTGCTGCCCGGACCTCCCTTGGTCCCTCATCCATGCCTGCCTGTAGAGCCAGACGGCATTGGTCAGGAAGCCTGAATTAGATTCTCCCCTTCCTTATATGCACTCTTTCGGATTGCTGGGCTTGGAGGTAGTTTACGCTCTTATCCCGGCATCCATTCTGTTTTCTTCTAGTGCTGTACCCGACCCAGCTGCCGGGCTATGAGGCCGGCAACCGGGCAGTCGTTGTCCTCTGGTTCTTTTGCTGCTGGCCAGCATCGGTTGTTTACCTTTGCCGGCCGGCTATTGTCAGCCCTTGTCTGCCGGTCGCTATGAGCAGTGGCCGGCAGCCTGGTACTACCGTGTGTAGTTGCCGGCCGACATTGGCTGTTGCCGGCCAGCAGTTACTGCCGGCCGGCACATGCACTTGAACCAGCGTTCTGCCGCCTTATAGCTGTTAAGTAGTATACTTTAAAGCTAGTTATGGTGTGTGCCGGCCGGCACATTACCTTCTATACTGTACCAGTATTCTTCAGTATAACATATACTGTAGGAAGAAAACTATAGTATAATTTTTGATACAGATCTGTGTGTTCTAACACTTTTGTGTTGTCTTGCACAGCCCTTTGGTGTTGCCTTACAGATAAGAAAGTGAGTTCTTTCTTGTCTATTATCCGGGATTTTAAAATCATTGCTTAGGTGTAAGCTACACCTGTTTCCTCTGGAAACTTTTCATTGGTTACTCTAGGAGAGATTAACCATACGATTTTATTATCTGGAAGGCTGCAACAATTGGTTGTGTAGGAAACACAAGTGTGTGTCTTTCCTTTCTGATTTGTTATGCTAAACTGTGCATATCCAGTGATACGTAGTTCACTTGATACTCATGGAAATTTCTTCTCTTTACAGGAGGACCCTCCGAAGTGCGGAAGTGTTTTCTGCAACGTCCGCAGTAAGAACCTCTGCGGACATGAGTTTTGTAGGAGGCACGCAGTATGCGCTGTCTCCAAGGGTGATCTCCAGTATTGGGACCCTCAGGTATGTACCGTGTGCACTAACCTGATTACTGAGGCCTTTGATTCCCCTAGGACGGCGGAATCAAGGGATATAGCAAGGGAGAAGCTTTGTACCTTGGTAAGGGGCTTCCAGAAGAACACCTCTGGACCTTATCTTCCAAGTGAGAAGATGAGGGCTTATCTTTTCCTAGGGCATCAGCTGATGCAGTGATTCCCCAGCCTCAAGAGGAGATCCCCAAGTTCAGATCCAGGTGGATGCTGAAGTCGCGGTCGCCTTGCAAGACATCCAGTTGGACGACAGGATGTCTGACGTGTCCGAGCGTCTGGAGGAAGACCTCCTGGCAGGAGCCCAGGATGAAGTTCAAGCCCCAGACATTGTAGAGGAAGAGGTCGACGAGGTGTCGGCTACTCCGGTTCAGATCCCGGAGCCTATTCCCTCAACATCTCCCAGTAGAGCTGGGACAGGCCCTCTCCTCCATTGTTGGAATGATCCAACAAATGCAGAAGGAGAATCAGGAGAAGGCGGCTGCAATGGAACTACAGATGCAGAGGCTTGCAGCATCACATGGGCCCCAGAAAAGGCTCAATGTGAAAGACCTTCCCTTGTGCTCAGATGCTAACCCGTGAAGGTCTGCTGAACACATGCCGATGACGACTGGAAAGATCGTCATCTCGTATAAGTTGGGTTCAGTTCCCCTAGAGGAGGTGGAATTCTGGCCCAGCAAGGGGTCATATCCGGACTGTTATGTCCGGTTGAGGAAGGAACCAGCTTCAAAGGAGGAGACAGAGCCGAAGGAGGTCATAGTGATGGACCATGCTAAGGCTCAAGCTTTGCTTTCATCCTCGATGAAAGAGAGGGGCTTCACGAACTCAAAGGTAGCTGTATTGAGTAAGAAGCTCCCTTCCTTTGTGTCGTCTCCTGCTAGAGCCTTCCCCTTTTTACAGAAAGGGTTTGCGGCTGTACTAAAAGCAGTCGAGGCCGGCAAGCCTTGCCCCTCCCTGGAGGAGTGTAAACCCTTGTCGCTGGCCCTGCCTATGGACCACAAAGACTGGAAGGACGTCCATCTTACCTTCTCAGTTGGGAAGTTGGAGGCTGATATTGCCAGACGTCAGTTCGGCGAGGACCTCCCTAAGCTGTCTGACTTTCTTTTGCGGAGAGAGCTCGAGACAAAAGAAAGACTGGCTGCCTCAATGTCTCTTCAGACTACTCTTGAGACGATGGCAAGTGACCCCAAGGTCCATGAAATGTTCATGGTAGTGGCCAAGACTTATCTGGCCACAGTGACGAAGGATCTTTATAGCTTCGTCAGGGTGAGGAGAGCTTGTAGGGAGTTCGTGTTCACCTCGGCTACGGTGAGGCACGAGCCAAGGAAACTAATCTCCTCCAACATTTGGGTCAAAGACCTTTTCCCTACCGAATTGGTCAAAGAAGTTGTTGATAAGGCCGCCATGGAGAATAGAAACCTTCTCCAGAAGTGGGGCCTGGCTATCAAAAGAAAGTCTTCCCCGGATGAGGGTCCTCAACCAAAGAGGAAGACTATGAGGACTAGGCTACCGTCTCGGCCAGCCAAGCCACTTAGACAGCAACAGCAACTGCAATTGCCATTGCCTTCAGTGCCCCAGATGGTGGCACAAACCCCGACCACATTCCAGTGGGTACCCCAGGCCGTGTCGACACAGTCCACGGCATTCACCCCAACGTTCGAAGGGCAGTCAACTTCCTTTCGAGAAAAGCCTAAAGAAGCAGCCAGAGGCTCGTCTAGGCGCCCTTCAAGGGGAAGGGGATTCAGGGGTGGTTGCGGTCAGGGAGGCAAGACCTCAGGACGGCAGTCCAAGTGAGATGATGCCGGTAGGAGGGAGACTTCAGAATTTTCGGGATCGGTGGACCTTCGATCCCTGGGCCCACAGCCTACTCAAGAACGGACTGGGCTGGAGCTGGTACAGCACTCCACTCCCGTGCCCTCGGTTTTTCCAACACTCCACCCCCCGTTCTGGAGGAGTACGTCCAAGAACTGTTGGAGAAAAAAGTGATCCGAAGGGTGAAGTCCATCAAATTCCAAGGGAGGCTGTTTTGTGTTCGCAAGAAAGACTCGGAAAAGATCAGAGTCATTCTGGACTTGTCGCCACTCAACAAGTTCATAGTGAATTGCAAGTTCAAGATGCTAACACTGCAACACATAAGGACCTTACTGCCCAAGAGGGCATATTCCGTCTCCATAGACTTGTCAGACGCCTATTGGCACGTCTCAATCAACCGTCGACTCTCCCCCTACCTAGGGTTCAAGCTACAACGAAGACTATACGCCTTCAGAGCCATGCCATTTGGGCTAAATATAGCCCCAAGGATCTTTACGAAGCTTGCGAGCGTAGCTCTCAAACAATTACGCCTAAAGGGAATTCAGGTAGTAGCCTACCTGGACGACTGGCTGGTGTGGGCAGCATCCGAGACAGAATGCTTGCTAGCTTCCAGTCAAGTGATCCAGTTCCTTGAGTATCTAGGCTTCAAGATCAACAGAAAAAAGTCTCGACTTTCTCCATCTCAAAAGTTCCAGTGGCTGGGAATCCACGGGGACCTAATGTCACACCGTTTCTCCATCCCGGCGAAGAAAAGGAAGGAGATAGCGGGTTCTGTCAAGAGACTTCTAGATTCCGAAAGGATATCAAGACGTGAACAGGAGAGGGTACTGGGTTCTCTCCAGTTTACTTCGGTGACAGACCCGGTGCTAAGAGCACAGCTAAAGGATGCAACCGGAGTTTGGAGAAGTTATGCATCAAACGCGAGAAGAGATCTGAGAAGACCAGTTCCGCTTCGGCTACATACTCTTCTCAGGCCTTGGTCCCAAGCCAGACATCTAAAGAAGTCGGTTCTTCTTCAGCCACCTCCCCCGTCGGTGACGATTCATTCAAGACGCCTCGAAGGAGGGATGGGGAGGTTACTCTCATCTGAAAAAAGTCCAGGGGAATTGGTCCAAGCTATTCAAGACCTTTCACATAAACTTTCTAGAAGCTATGGCAGTGCTCCTTACCTTAAAGAAAGTCTCCCCGCGTCACTCGATCTACATAAGGTTGGTGATGGACAGCGAGGTAGTTGTGAGATGCTTGAATCGATAAGGATCGAGGTCACCACATCTCAACCAGGTGATGTTGGCCATCTTCCGATTGGCGGAAAAGAAGAAGTGGTACCTGTCGGCAGTTCACCTTCAAGGAGTCCGCAGTGTGACAGCGGACGCTCTATCCAGGTTCACACCGATAGAGTTGGAATGGTCCTTAGACGCAGGATCATTCTCCTTCATTCTGAATCAAGTCCCAGAACTGCAGATAGACCTTTTTACGACGAAAGACAACAAGAAGTTGCCCCTGTACGTGTCCCCGTACGAGGACCCCTTAGCGGAAGCAGTGGACGCGATGTCCCTCGACTGGAACAGATGGTTCAGGATTTATCTGTTCCCTCCTCACAACCTTCTGTTGAGGGTCCTCAACAAACTGAGATCCTTCAAGGGGGTAGCGGCAATAGTGGCCCACAAGTGGCCGAACAGCGTGTGGTTCCCCCTGGCATTGGAACTACGGTTGAAGTTTCTACCGCTACCAGATCCAGTTCTGACCCAGCGAGTCCAGAAGTCGACTGTCTGCGCTTCATTACAGAAAACCCGGACCCTGCAGCTCATGATTTTCTCTCCCTAGCGGTGAGAAAGCGTTTCGGGATTTCGAAACCCAGCATAGACTTCCTAGAGGAATATAAGTGCAAATCTACTAGAAGGCAATATGAGTCACCTTGGAGAAAATGGGTGGCCTTTGTCAAGGCGAAGAATCCGCAGGAGATCTCGACAGACTTCTGCTTATCTTTCTTCATCCACCTCCATGGTCAAGGGCTGGCAGCTAACACGATTTCGGCGCGTAAGTCTGCTTTGACAAGACCCATTCTATATGCCTTCCAGGTCGACCTCGGTAACGAAATCTTTTAATAAAGTTCCGAAAGCCTGCGTTAGGCTCAGACCTTCAGCACCTCCAAAGCCCATTTCATGGTCTTTAGACAAAGTTCTAAATTTCGCTTCTCTGTTGAGCAATGAGGAGTGTGCATTAAAGGATTTGACCCAAAAAGTTATTTTCCTATTTGCACTCGCGTCTGGGGCCAGGGTTAGTGAGATTGTAGCCCTCTCGAGAGAGGGAGGTCGTGTTCAGTTCCTGGATGGGGGAGAACTGAACCTGTTTCCGGATCCTACGTTTCTCGCCAAGAATGAGTTACCCACCAACAGGTGGGGTCCCTGGAGAATCTGCCCTCTGAAAGAAGATGCATCTCTATGTCCAGTAGAATGCCTAAAGGTCTATCTTCGTAGAACTTCAGACTTCAAGGGCGGTCAACTATTCAGGGGAGAAACATCAGGCTCAAATTTATCTCTGAATCAACTCAGCGAAAATCACATATTTTATTCGCAGAGCGGATCCTGACAGTACACCCGCAGGTCACGATCCGAGGAAAGTTGCCTCATCCTTAAATTTCTTTAATTGTATGGATTTTGAACATCTCCGTTCATACACTGGCTGGAAGTCTTCCAGAGTGTTCTTTCGCCACTATGCGAAGCAAGTAGAGGAACTAAAGAGATCTGTGGTAGCAGTGGGTCGGCTCATTAACCCTACTGTTTAACTCTGCGAGGAACAGTGGTTTTAATTGGGATGATTAATTCCAGGGTGAGTGTGTAGTTACATACTGTGCTACAAACTAAGTGAGGGCACTGAGTTGCCCACGTAGACTGTTCCATTTCCAAAGGTGAACCTAGCATAGGTGCAGACATGTGTGCCGAGCGTTTCTAACGCTAATGTGATTGATTTGTAATACAGACTTTTATGACTTTGATACCTCGGTATCTTAAAAGTGGCAATAATGTTTTTCTTTCAGATAAACAAGTTCTGTTTACTATCATACGTATGCTTAAAGTTTTGGGTTATCCTCTTCTTATATATATATATATATATATATATATAATTGTTGTTAACCTGTCTATTTATTGTCTGTCAATAAACTTGTTCTTGAGAACCTTGCGTCTCCTTCACCTGTGTCAATTTATTGGTATAATTGAGCATTCATTCTATGCACTTTATCTGGGATAATTCTAATAGATTGTTCCTTTATGCAAGCTATGTTGCATTGGTTTATGCTTTCCCTTAATTAACGGGAGGACTCCATCCCATAAGGGGACGGTGGCGGATTTACAAGTTTCCTCGTATGCGGATATAAACCTTTGTCCAATACAAGTATTGTGCGGAGAACTGGTCGATATTTTATATTGACGCAGTGGTTCTTTACAAACTATGCTTTACTTAATATAGGGTGAGACCACTAGATTGGCTTGCCTGGTATTCATACATAGGTATATGTACTCTTCGAGACTTTTCCAGAGTCTAGTAGGACTCTTCCCTGTAGGGGGCAGGAAGCTCTAACATGGTTTATAGTTAGTTGAAAAGATGTATAACGGTAACATCTTAGGTCTCTAGGTCTAGTCGACCGGGAAAAATTACCTCCGGGGAGTACGGCACTTTCTGAGAATCCACAGATACAGTAATGCTCTGGTATACTTCCATCAGGACGACATGGCTTGAGCCCAAAAAACGATTTTGAGCGAGCGCGAAAAATCTATTTTTGGGTGAGATGGCCATGTCGTCCTGATGGACCCGCCTTCCCTTTCTATGGAAGGGCTGTAGGACCCCTCCCTACATACAGTATCTGTAGCACCTCGTGTATCGCTACAAGGAATACAGATGGCGCTAGGATTGGCACCAGGCACGCTTACGAAACGGGAGAAGAGGGAGCCTTGGGAGCGGCTCCCCCTTTTTCTTTCTCGTTTTCGATTTCTTGCCAATTGACCCCTTCGATGTGTTATCTCTGTTTGGGGTGCAGATTGCCATGTGGCGTGTCAAGAATACGTCCTCTGATATGTCGCGATATCCCTTTCATTAGGGATATTCGCTCCAGGAGTTAGAATTCTGGGTACCTTAAGGTAAATTCTCTGGGAATATCGCCATAGTTGTAATATACCCTAGGAAGCTACCGTATAGGAACTTCCATCAGGACGACATGGCCATCTCACCCAAAAAATAGATTTTTCGCTTCGCTCAAAATCCGTTATATATATATATATATATATGTATATATATATATATATATATAACATATATATATATATATATATGTATATATATATATATACATATATATATATATATATACACATACATATACCCGCAAGGAAAAGACCAACAGTATTTCTATGAAAACACTCCATTTCATGATTAAGGTCTCTTTCTCTCTCTCTCTCTCTCTCTCTCTCTCTCTCTATATATATATATATATATATGTGTATATATATATATATATATGTATATATATATATAATGTATATATATATATAAATATATATATATATAATATATATTAATATCCCTTTTGAGAGGAGATACCTTAAACGTGGTGAAAGGATTTGTGTATTAGCGCGATCAGCAAGGCTGTACTAGTGATGGTGACCCATACTACGTTGGTTTGCTGTAAGCAATCAGACTAAGGTTAATATTATTCTTAATTTTTATTATTATTATTATTATTATTATTATTATTATTATTACTACTACTCATTTCATAATGCTAAATGTATTTAAGAAAGTGAGGAAACACCAAACAAAATCTTTACCCGAAAGATACAAAAATTATCTTTTTGATACAAACCCATCTGTGAAGAAATTTTTATTTAAATTTGTTTGATTTTGAAAGGTCAGGGGACTATTCACCAAATACGTTTGGTAGAAGCCTTGCATCCTTAGAGAGGGAAGTGTGTAACATGCTGTGGTCTAGAACTTTTTATTAATCGTCAGAGCGTGGAAACTTTGGTGTAATTTTCTGTGTTTTTAATGTGTACTGCCATGTACATGTGAACGTACATGAACACATATGCATGTTCAAGTATGTGTTTCATTTGTTCTTTACAACAACAATAATTGCAGCCGTTTCTAGTCCAATGTAGGGACAAAGGCCCTCCGAAGGGTTGATTCATATTTGTGGTTTGGCCAGTTTTCATCATCACGCTGCCCACTGCGGATTGATGTTGGGAGATTGTTGTCTATTTTTTTTTTTTTTT
>NC_090729.1:133397526-133407526 GCF_036898095.1 Palaemon carinicauda
CTTTATGGCTAAGTTTTCTTTCTCCTATGGCCAAGCTTTGGTAGTCTCACTTGGATTCTGTTTTCATTACTCCCATTTAACTTCATTCTTGTAAACTTTCTCCCTTCAAGACAAACTTCATTTGTTTCTCCTTCTGGCTTTGCATATGAAAGGACGTTTGATTGTCTCTTCAATCTACTGTATTCTCAAAAAGAAAATACTTTATTGATATATGTTTAAACTTTTATGAGTAGAAATGTAAACTGCATAGTTCATGAAGCACTGTAAAGCTAACACCTTATGTTGGATTAATAACTGTGAGCTTAACACCTTACAGTGGATGAACATTGTGAAACTAACATCATACAAAGATTTAAAAACGATAACACTAAAGCTACATTATCAATTAAACATTGTCTTTAAAAACTTAATGTTAATTTACTAACTGTGCCAATGAAAACAGCTTCCATATTTAACCATGATTAACAATATCTGTTGAAATAAAACTTTCAAATATTTATTTTTTGTCATCAATAAACAATGATAGATTATAGAGCTATGTTATTTCTGTCTTGCTAAACAGAAAATGCATAAATACTAATTAGTGTCAGATGTTTCATGGCCTTATCTGTCTATTATGACAAATGGGTTTCCATCTGTACAATTAGAGGGACTTTGGACAGTTGTGATAAACTGGTGACTGGACTTATATTTCTTTGCAGTGATGATTTGAGACCTTATGATAGTGGGGTTATTGCCTATCGTCAAGTAAAAGCTAGATTTCGAATATTATCAGAAATCGAATTGCGTGAACAAAACGAAAAATAACTTCAAATGATAATCTGAAGAGTATTTGGAATTGTGTCAAATCCATAAACGAAACTAGAGGGGCACTAGTAGAGCGCATGCCTTTGCCACTTCGAGCAATTTTGTACTTTGATGTATTTTCTTCTAAAATTTAGTGGATTAGTCTTTGGGTCATACCCCACATGTCCACCAAGTTTCGGTGATTTTGATTCTGGAGTTTTTGCTTAATGTTGTTCTCAAACAAAGAAATAAACTAACAAAATATTTATCATTTACTTAACATTGCGATTATTTTCAAAGTAATGCTACGTACTTGTACTTAATTGTATTTTATTCAAAATGTTAGATTCATTCTTGTTTCATACCCAACATGGCTGCCAAGTTTGGTCGAAATCGATACGGTAGTTTTTGTGTAAAGCTCCTCACAAACAAAGAAATAAATAAACTAAGAACAGATTTTGGTGAAGGAAATAACGATAATTTGAAACAAAATTTTTAATCATTTGTTAAATCTATGGCTAGAATTAGGATATATAAACTCGATAAGCATATTTTGAATCATGTGTCAATTTTATAAACAAAATCCTAATAAGTTATAACGATAAATTGGAGGTATTTGAATTGTGTCAAATGCAAGAACACGCCGAGAAGGAAACATCAGATATTACTGCAAACAATAAAATTATATTTTTGAATTGCACAAATACAGATTTGAAAAACAATAAAAGGAAGGGGAAATTAATCGAAAAAAAAGAAAGTTCTGGAATACAAATGTTTATCCACTACTTGTTTTATCCGTCAACACAATATTAAAAGTTAAGGAATTTCCGCAGTGGCCTGTGGCCGGACTTGCTATTTTGTCGGATTTTGCAATGTTCCCGGAATGGAGGAACACTAAAATGACTGGCCTACTTTCTCTCGGACATTGTTGACGAGTTCGAATGTTTTAGTTTAAAATGTGGAGTTTGCTTATTTTCTTGACTACTGATTAGAGAGAATATTCTGGATATGCGGAAATCCATTTTTCTCTAATGCCAGCAAAGCTGGGGATTGTATGTTGTATAAATCGGTATTCATGTACGTATGATTATAAGAAATGTATTGTTAACAAATGAATGTATACGCAAACAAAATCACACGTACACACACAGTATATCTACAGAAATGCAGCTGTTTCTAGTCCTCTGCAGGACAAAAGCATCCATCATGTTCGTATAAATTCTGGAGTTGGCCCGTTTCTAATACCAACTGCAAACTGGTGATGGTGGAAGACTTTTGTCTGATCTCTAACAGCAAACCAACCTATTATGTGTGACCCTGACTATTACAGCTCTGCTTATCACAGCGATACACCCTTTCACCTCGTTAAAGTATCCCCACTCAGATATATATATATATATATATATATATATATATATATATATATATATATATATATATATATATATATATATATCATGTGTAAATTTCTATACAAATTTTGAAGAGAATGATCTATTGATCAGTAAACTAAAATCATCTAAATAGTGAATTGAATAACGAATGATGGAATATACCAAATTGAACTGCATTAAAAGCAGTTAAGCGAGTACCTTAAAAATGGCAAATTGGGAAATAATTCACAACGTAACAGGTGTCCTCGGGAGAGTTCATTTTCCCGTAAGTGATTTATTTTATCATCTTTTCTTCACCTCTCTCAATAACTTCCTCTTCCCCCTTTATTTTGTCTCTTTCTAATATATCTTTTTTAATATATCTTTATTGGGTGCTGAGATTAAAAACGGTAATTACTGTGAAGCGTTTTGCAGTAGGGTGTAGATTTTTTAGGGTGGGGGGGCTGTTTATGGTAGGGGGATGTAATCGTAAGTTGTGATATCAAGCGATTGATTTTCAGATGAATAGGAAAGACGCTGATGACTGGTACAACGCATGAACATACGTTACCGGGGTCCAAGGGATGTCAGGCAGGACAGCAGTTTGGGATTACGGTCTACCCCAAAGCGAAAGCGAAGTCATTCAAAAAGAAGGGAATAGTGCTTACTGCATACAAATAGGAAAAAAAAGTACTTAAGTAGAAGAAGAAGAAACTGATCAACAATTACATAATCTTTTATCGCTGTCACTGAAGCACAATTATATAGCTCACCCGATTCACTCAATCTCAAGTGACATAGAGAAATGTGATCAAGATTCGGTTAAGGAAGGTAGATATCTTTTAGAACGGATGGGAAATGGGATTGCAGAAAACCATGCAGCTGGGGCAGGTGAGATGCCTACCGTACGCCATTGAGGGCAAAATGAAGCCAGTATTTGATTTTCGAGCTTCCATAGTAATGGAATACAAGATGTGCTTTGGCTTTTAATTATTCCATTTCTGTAAATTGAAAAGACTAAAGATGAGTTATATTTAAAATGTGCAAATTTTACTGGAGGATTTGACAGAAATCGTGACATGAATAATCTTCAAGATGAACATAGCAACAGCATTAATATCCACAACATTATATTTTTCATTTAAATGGAATTACAAGGAAGAAGATACAACAAATTCTGAGGAAATTCCTGAGCAAGTTGATTGTCATATTTACTTGATCTATAATAGTGTTTTCTGTCCAGACATGGCGATGAGGATAATCTGAGCGTATCATAAAGTGATCCTGTTGAAATATCGGAGCCATACGAACTATCTGACATAGATTCTGCCTCCTGGGTTCCTGCCAGGTTGGTGAGAGAACCTCACAGTTATTGTCTTCATTGTTGCTAGGGTTCATGACGTCATAAGTTATATAATTATCAATATTAATGTTTTTGTTGAGTTTGTCACTCTTTACGTTCGACTATGTCCGAAGGGAATGTTTCTAGTTTCATTATATTGTTTAATGGGAATACTGATGAGTTTTTACTTTGACCTATTCTTAAGGGTTATATGTTATCTTGCTGGTCAAAATCCAATAATATTTTACACACATATCTCATGATATTGAACATTTTAAGAATCAATATAAAATGTCTATTTGATCTCTATAGATGGATAAACATTATGTATTTCAGACATTTTTTCTAATTTCGATTAATTTCCCCTTCCTTTTATAATTTTTTTAATCTATTTACTCTCAGTGTTGGTGAGTATTGTCCTATAATAATTTTCCCTTGACCTATTTTGGAAGGAAGCAGGTAAATTTAGAATTTCGACATTTCATGTTTTGTTTAATTAAAATGAAGTTTGTACAATATGTAGATATTTCGAATATTGAGGATTATCTTTTCCAAAATCGTCTTTTCAATCTAACTTTTCTTGAAAGCCTGGCTGTAAGTATTTATTCAAAATATTTAATTATTTCATTGAAATGTTTACTTTATTCTCATTTTTAGCAGGGGTTCCTTTGCCCAGAACATACATGATCTCCGCGATTTTTCTTTTGTGAATAACACATCTAAGTAAGAATAGAATAATTTTTTCATTAATGAAAAATGAAGAATTATGCAACTTCTTGGTCTTTATTTTACACCAATACTTTTGACCCTGACGTTTTTTTTTTCCTAATGTTGCAGGTAGGGTCAAATTCCAAAATTTTATTTATCTGATTTTAGTGAAGCCATTCATGTTATTTATTGCAATACATCATGGGGTATTATCTGTTATTAGAACATACGTTTAAATTATTATTATTATTATTATTATTATTATTATTATTATTATTATTATTATTATTATTATTATTATTATATTTTCTTTTCAGGAGTGTCCCAATGGCATTGTCAGCGAAGATACTTTCAAAGGCATCTATTCACAGTTCTTCCCTCAGGGAGGTAAGATAATAATGATTCTATTATACAGCATGCCTATTTCTCTCTCTCTCTCTCTCTCTCTCTCTCTCTCTCTCTCTCTCTCTCTCTCTCTCTCTCTCTCTCTCTCTCCACTTATGCCTCTTAACTGTAAACACTCATGGGTGTTGCTTAGGTGATGAAGATTATTCTGTATTCCTAAAAACTTTTTTTATATTGTATTTCATAATCCCTCGGAGTTGTACTACATGTATTCGAGCTATGTACGTCGTCCACTTTCCATATGTCCGTTGACTAAATTTATCTCCGACAAGGGTATCAGAATACAGACTGGGAGCTCAAAACACCGTTGTTCCATATTCAATACCTATCTGATAGCCTCAATAGGGGGTGAGGGGGGGTGGCTTGTCCAGCCGAGAACTACAGCATGGCTTTTCTGATAACACCGGTAGAATCAGTCATGAGTTAACGACCCTTTTTTTTTGTGATTGATGTAAAATTATCAGACTATATTTTGTATTGTTGCTTAACGTAAAATCATCCAAGTTTCTTATTTGTATTGTTAAATAATTGTACCATTTTTATAGATACTTGATGTTAGATTATTGACTTGTCCACATATTACAGGACCATGTATTTACCTGGCATGAGATTATTCGACCGTGTTTTTACTTTCCTTAGGGTATCAGACCTTAATATATTTTTCATTTAGCAACAGGATTCATTTCTATTTAACATTAATTACCAAAGAGATTTTTAATTGGCTTTATATCATCCAACCTCTATTTCACAAGTCGTCAGGTTAAGTTCCAGTTTATGATTTTAAAGGTTTAAGGTTCAAAGGCCACTCATGAATGGCAAGGCAGGGCAATGTCCTAGTGACTGACCATGTACAACTATGGTCAGTGCCCAAGCCCCCTCTCCACCCAAGCTAGGACCAAAGAGGGCCAGGCAATGGTTGCTGATGACTCAGCAGATAGACCTATAGGGCCCCCCCCCCCTTCCTTAGCTCACATGGATGGTGATTTTGCAGCGACCGAAGAAACTAGTGCGTTTGAGCAGGACTCGAGCCCCAGTCTGGCGTTCACCAGCCAAGGACGTTACCACAACCCTTGGCAATAAAGGATTTGATTTTTATGGCCAACGACTTTAGTTGAAGAAGCAAAGTTAGAAACGAGCAAAGTTAGAAACGGGCCTTACAAGAGTCTTAATTCTAATGAAGTATTTTTATTATAAAATAGGAACACTTCGTACTCCCCATGAGGAGAACACCCGATGATGTACCTTTAGCGGCACACGACAAGCGGTACCAAACCCACCTTGCACCATTCCTTCTATCATCAGCTGTATTGCTGTAGTCTGCTTTTTTACTTTTCACTTTTTGGGTATCCTTTCAAATTAGACATTACAGAGAAGATGGTATTCATCTTCCAGGCATCTCACTGAAGAGGAATATATAACAACCGTGCAACCCAGCCTCATTCATTCACGTTTTCGTTCAGTTTGTCAATTTGCCGTCGTAGTTGGACATGTTTCACGTTTCATTGTTACTACACAAATATGTTTCACGTTTCATTGTTACTACACAAATATGTTTCACGTTTCATTGTTACTACACAAATATGTTTCACGTTTCATTGTTACTACACAAATATGTTTCACGTTTCATTGTTACTACACAATTATGTTTCACGTTTCATTGTTACTACACAAATATGTTTCACGTTTCATTGTTACTACACAATTATGTTTCACGTTTCATTGTTACTACACAAATGTTTCACGTTTCATTGTTACTACACATATATGTTTCACGTTTCATTGTTACTACACAATTATGCTCGTGTTACGGAGTACAATTTTGCACAAAAACTGGGAGAATGGTAGTCATCACATATATATATATATATATATATATATATATATATATATATATATATATATATATATATATATATATATATATATATAGCTAGCGTCCAAACCCCCTCTCCACCCAAGCTAGGACTATGGAAGGCCAGGCAATGGCTGCTAATGACTCAGTATGTAGACCTATAGGCTCCCCCAAGCCGCTCATGCTTAGCTCACAAGGAGGGTGAGGTTTCAGTCACTACAAGAAACTCAAGCTTGAGGGGGGTCTCGAACCCCAGTCCGGCAGATCGCTAGGCAGAGACGTTTCCAATAGGCTATCACATATAACATTAGTCAAGTACAAATTTGGGTTTTTTTCAATTTTACAGATAGAATATCTGACATATATGCCTTTTTGGTTTTTTACATATTTTGAAGTTTCATTGTTTAATTTAACCAAGTACTGGCTAGCTAATAGCAGCTGGCCGTACCCCCTAAACAAGTTTTTATTAGAACGCAAAGGGTTGTGCTATTAATTAGTGAATAATAATTTAAAATCAAAATGAAAGAGAAATTATTTTCAGATTGTAAAATACCCGCACAGCGTTGTGCTCTTAATTTGGAAATCATTAATTTGGAGTAGAAAGGAAAGGACGACTATTTATTATTATTATTATTATTATTATTATTATTATTATTATTATTATTATTATTATTATTATTATTATTATTATTATTATTATTATTATCATCATCTAAGCTACAACCCTAGTTGGAAAATCAGGATGCTATAAACCCAGGGGCTCCATCGGGGAAAATAGCTTAGCGAGGAAGGAAACAAAGAAAAAATATTTTAAGAAGAGCAACAAAATTAAAATAAATATCTCCTTTATAAACTACAAAAACTTTAACAAAACAAGAGGAAGAGAAATAAGATAGAATAGTGTGCCCGAGTACACCTTGAAGCAAGAGATTGAAAATATCCACTTTCAATTCTCTCGAATCATCATCATATTATTTTCGCTTCTTATAACCTTCTTACGGGGGAGGATCGAGGAAGGTCAAGCAGTATTAACACTATTAAGAGGTCATAGTTTTATCCCGATCCAGCCTGGGTCCATGGAGAAAAATGTACAGTAATAAAAGTGTCAAGCGCCCCGATGGGAAACTTATTTATTGCTGCTCTCTCCTTTCCACAACTCCCAAAATAGAACTGAATAAGGTAGGTAGGTGTTCAAGAAACTTAGGTTTTATTTGGATTTTTTTTTCTCTCGTCTGGAAATTTATTCCTGCCATTATTATTATTATTATTATTATTATTATTATTATTATTATTATTATTATTATTATTATTATTATTATTATTATTAATTGCTAAGCTACAACCCTAGTTGGAAAAGCAGCATGCCAAAAGCCCAAGGGCTCCAACTGTGAAAATAGCCCAGTGGGGAAAGGGAACAAGGAAAAATAATATATTTAAAGATTTAGAGATTTTAAGTTTCTAAGGTTGTTTTTTATCATTTACAAATGCAATACACAGATGGTTTAACTTACGATAATCTGTTTTTTTTTAGAGATTTAAATTTGACCTCTAATCACCAATTAAATGTCCCTTCTCTTATTCCTCCGTTGTATAAGTAGTATTATTGCACCAATTTCACAAAATATAGAATAAAAAATAAAAAATGATTTGATGCTCATAGACCTGGCATTTAAAGCTTTTGAAAATGTATGTAAACCAATTTGTTCTCGTAAAGACTTGTAAATGAATCTGTGTAAATGAATATTGTGACACTTAAACAGCAGTACCATCTCTCTCTCCCTCTCTCTCTCTCTCTCTCTCTCTCTCTCTCTCTCTCTCTCTCTCTCTCTCTCTCTCTCTCTCTCTCTCTCTGTCTATGTAAAATACTTAGAGCTCAGTAGTCGATATACATATATGTTTCATAAAGCGTTTATTAATTCCATAAATCTGATTCCAAGTTCATTAAATTACTCAAAAATATCCAATAAATCAGTTACGATAGATCGAGCAAACAAAATGCTGGAACACTGAAGTAAAGTTTGTTATGGTGATCAAAGGGATGGTTATCAGAAAAAAAAAATCCGTTCCTCTCTCTCTCTCTCTCTCTCTCTCTCTCCTCTCTCTCTCTCTCTCCTCTCTCTCTCTCTCTCTCTCTCTCTCTATATATATATATATATATATATATATATATATATATATATATATATATATATTGTTGGTTGTTATGAAAATAATATAGTATGCTTATTCTAAAGATACTTGAGAGAAATATTGATGAAAAGCTGAGAGATGAACAAGCAGGATTTAGAAAAGGTAGAAGTTGCACTGACCGAATTTCCATTTTGAGGCATGTTGCACAGTAATGTGTAGAATATGTAAATCCCTTTTGATGGCATTTGTGGACTCTGAAAAAGCCTTTAATAGTGTGCACCGGCCAATTTTGTGGAGAGTCCTACGTTATTATGTAATTCCTCTGAAATATGTAAATTTGATTAAGTCTGTTCATGAGCATAACAAGTACAAAGTTGATGTTAATGTAGTCTTATCAAATGAATTTCCATTGAGCAGCGGGTTACTCCAAGGGAATGTGTTGTCACCCATGTTGTTTATTTTCCTCATGGATTTTGTAATGCGTAGAACAATCAGAAATGATGAAGAAGGATTGTACTGGATTCGTGATTGGAATTTAGCAGACCTAGAGTATGATGAGGATGCTGTCCTAGTTAGCAGAACACCACAGGGTTTGCAGTGCTCGGTTACCAGAATGCATGAAATATTACACGAGGTTGAGCTGAAGATAAATAGAATAAAGACAGAGATTATGAGAACGGAGTATGTAATGGAAGATGAAACATCATAGGAATGAGAAAGGATGAATGAGGTAGAATCATTTAAGTATTTAAGAACTATGGTCTCCAATACAGGGTCTTTATAATTAGAGTTTAGGTAAAGTGTGAAAAATGCAATTCATACAACGGCCGGGTTAAGTAAAATTTGGAAATCAAATCGTCTGAAATTACATATAAAAACCAGACTATGTATCAGTTTAGTATATATATTGTGTGTGTGTCTATAGGTATATGTACGTGTGTGTAATTATATGCATATATACTGAAATATATGTATTAATATTTCTTTTCAACATTGACCCATTTCCCCCGTTATAGAACGAGTCAAGCCTTTAATGCTACATTTATACTTTTAACTAATGTTGAATCATAAAAAAATCCTCGTATATCTACACCAAAGGTTCACCAGCAGTATACCAAACCCTATATATATATATATATATATATATATATATATATATATATATATATATATATATATATATATATATATATATATATATATATATATTGCGACTTTCTACCTTCTCTTGCTCTCATTCACCTGCTTTCTTGATAATGGGACCCTTGCTTTTCAATACAGCTTTCACACCATCTACCCAACCTTGTCGAGGCCTTCTTTTTCTTGTTAAAACTTCTGACATAACATAGTTCACTCCCTAACCTGTTGTCTCTATTCTTTCAACAAGTCTGAGTCACCTCAAAT
>NC_090729.1:133412526-133420026 GCF_036898095.1 Palaemon carinicauda
TGCAAGTTTCTGAGGTATAAGTTAATACTGGTAGACCATCTAATTATTTTTTTTATAGAAAGTGGTATTTTACTTTTCTTAATCTAATTTTGTTCACCAAAATCTCTCCATCGCATGCTTATCCTTCGTTTAATTTCGGTCTCATGTGCTAGGGAAACACTTACTATCTTTCCTAAGTATGTATATTCACAAGCAATCTCTAGAGGTTCATCCATAACTTATTTGTTGTCCCTGCTTTTTCATTGAACACTATCTTAGTTTTACTCCTATGCATTTTCAGTCCTACATTTCTGCTTTCTCTATTCAAATCTTCTATTAGCTTTTGCAATTCCTTCCACGATTCACTAAATAGAACTAAGTCATCTGGAAACCTTAAGTTGTTAAGGTATTCCCCATTACTGTTAATTCCCACATTTTCCCATTCAAAATTTTCAGAAATTTCTTCTAGACATGCTGAGAATAATTTTAGTAAGATGGCGTCTCCCTGTCTAACTCATTTCTCAGTCGGAATGTTCTCTCTATCTTTATGTAGTTTTTAGGATTGCTGTACTTTCTGTATAGATATCTTCTAGTATTCTAACATAAGATTCATCTATACCCAGGATTTGAAGGTCTTTCATTACCACTAAAGTTTTGACAGAATAAAAAGCTTTCGCATGGTCTATAAATGTCCATACATAGCGGTTTGTCTAATTTTTAATGAATTTTCCATTAACTGCTTAATTACATGAATATAGTCCGTTGTTGAAGACCTGATTCTAAAGCCTGCGGGCAATGTTGGTTGATTAAAGTCTATTTGTCTTTTTATTTGGCCTAATACCAATTTTTGTAAATATTTTTGTACATTACTGACTGTAAACTTATTGGGCAATAATTTTTGGAGTTTATATATAGGCCTATAAATACAATTTTTGTATACTTATATAAGTGTATATGTACTGTTTGTATTGTATAATCTGTATATATTTATATATGTATATCTATATATATACATATATACATATAGATATGTATATATATATATATGTATATATAAATATGTGTGTAATATATATATATATTATATATAATATATATATATATATATATATATATATATATATATATGTATGTATGTATGTATGTATGTATGTATGTATGTGTGTGTGTGTAAAGTGTGTATATGAACATTCATATACGCATGTATGTATGCATGGAAACCATAACACGGCCAGTATTAGTGATGATCAGAGCGTTGGATCTGCTCGACATGTAAGCCTCTAATCCCTTTGAGCTTCCATGAGGCAAGACATGATGCTCACACCACCGTCATAAATATTTGCTGAAATCATGAAAATCAGAAATTCGTTTTCTCTTCTCTTATACAGGGACGTGTGTGTGTCTGGGTATATGTGTGTGTGTGTGTGTGTGTGTGTGTATGGGGTACCTAATTTTCTGCTTAGATAAATTGAGACACATTGAGATCGATTGTCTCTGTCTATAATTAGACTTCTTTCCTAATAGGTGAGTATTCTAAATGCAGCACCACAAGGCTCTCTCTCTCTCTCTCTCTCTTCCTCTCTCTCTCCTCTCTCTCTCTCTCTCTCTCTCTCTACTCTCCTCTCTCTCTCTCTCTCTCTCTCTCTCATATGTATGTACATACATACATGTACATACTCTAACAAAAAATGACACGTTCAAAATAGCGTAGATGGGGCTGTTAATGAGATCAAGTAGAGTTTGAATTTGAAGTTTGAATTTGAAACGTTTGTCTTCACTACCAGTACTTTAAACAACTTGTAAAATAGATTACAGCAAATATCGTACAATATTATGCATATCAAAATATATAATTTTTCATTTTTAGTCATAAAATGATAACACTGATATCACGATAAAATAAGAGAGTAAAATTTAGAATTATTCCCACATATTACTTTAATACAACCACATGAACGATTTATATCATATTATTATTATTTGGTATTATTTTTGTAACACAACCGCGGAGCTATATCCCACCATTTATTATTTCCGTTTTAGCGTTATTTTCCTGAGGCAAATACTAGTAGAATATGAAGCCCATAATAAATCGGTAAAAGGAGCAAAGTAGGCCCTTGAGGTTAGAAACCCTGAACAAAGTCACATCCTGAGATTCAGTTGTTGACTTTACTTTGTTCTCAACCCCCCCCCCCCCCTCCCCCCGAGTCTTATTTCCAGCTCAAGAATCCTGTGACAAGTTCCGGTCTCAAGAGTTTTATTATTTCCGTTATTCTATCTGATCTCGCGTGAGTCTTACCCACTGCTGGGTGCAATTGTCCTTATTAATAAATTGTTCGTGTAGATCTTTCCCAAATCTGTTGCACCACTGCTGGATGTTAAATTTCCTTAATGGTCGTTCATCTAGATCTTTTTCAAAGCTAATGTTTTATCTTGGCTAGTAATAATAGTGATCATTATGATGGTGTAATAAGATGATTAGATTGGGTTAGGAACGAAGTAGTGACGGTGAGAACGGATGTATGAAATTATTTTAGCAGCCAGATTGGATATGAATGTGTTGAGGTGGTTTGGCCTTGTAGAGAGAATTGAAAATTTCTGTCTGCTGAAGGTGATGAATGCAAGAGTTGATGGGGAGAAGTACAAGAGGAAGGCCAAGGTTTGAGTTGGTGGATGGAGTGAAGACACCTCTAGATAATAGGGATATTGATGTGAGAGAGGCAAAAAAGCGTGCTAGAAATAGGAATGAATGGCTAGTAATTGTGACACAGTTCCGCAAGCCCTGCTGCTTCCTCCGGTGGCCTTGGTGACCGCTAAGGTAGCAGCAGTAAGAGATTCACCATATGAAGCTTCATTTGTGGTGGATAAAGGGGGAAAGGGTGAGCTGTGGCGCCCTAGCAGTACAACCAAAACTCGGCTGAATCCCTCGTCAGGCTGGGAGGAGTAAAGAGAAGAAAAGTCCCCTTTTTTTATATCAGCTAACCCCCCCCCCCCAAAAAAAAAAAATTGGGAAGTTCCTTGGTAAATAGTTAGATACCAAGATGATGTACAACTGTCAAAAAAATCCACAAATTATTGAAGCTTTGCTATCTTTATTACTACACTCACCAAGAGCTTAAAACTTAATTTCATGAAAGTGATAATGTTTACCTCCAGGGAACAATGTTGATGCTCTCTAGATTTATTCTTGATGCCTCCTTGTCATGGAATGAAGTACCTTGCCTCTTCAAATATTCATGTCTTTCCCCAATGGTCCTTTTTGCAGATTTCTTATGTGCCTCCTTTATACCTCCGTAAATAATTTGACATGTTTATTATTTGCTCCTCTTTTCGTCTATTATTTGCCTCTTTATTACCTGTTAAGGAACTGTAGTGTATATGATTTTGATCATTTAACTTAAGATTTTTTTTTTTTCGGGGATCATATGATACTTATAGGATGTTTTTGTAGTGACTTTCCTTACAACAGGCAAAAATACCAGAAACGTTATTAGTATTTTCTTTCTTCTTAATTCTAATTTAACTTATTTCTCATTTTTTTTAAATGATGCATATATTTTGGCCACATATTTCGACTTTACACTTCTTACTTTCATACTTCGTTTACGCTATAAATGTGATATTTCACTTGTATCTACGACTTAAAACTTTAAATCACTTTTATCCGTTGCCTTAATGTTCAAGCATTTATGGTGATGGAATTGAGTTTACAAGAATGTAAATAAAGGAGAAGATTTGATAACAATGAGTACTCAAATCATCATTTTAATGTAGTCTGCTTCTTAACTAAGTATAGGAAAGCGGCCACAAACACAGACTTCTGTGTGCAGAAAATATTGCTTAATGAGATAGATATATTTTTTCATTTTTAATAGGTATGCATTTGGGTGTTTATCGCAATAATAAGGAATTCGTAATTGAATAGGCATAAAAATATATATTCAACGCACTCTGTGAAACTTGAATTATGTACAATTAGATTCATCTTCGTAACTTTCTTTCTTGTATAACAAAATTGATATGGAAAAGCTGGATGTTGTAAGCCCAAGGGCTCCAACAGGGATAATAGCCCATTGAGGAAAGAAAATAAGGAAATAATTAAACTACATGAGAGGTAATAGATAATAAATATAAAACATTTTAAGATCAGTAACAACGTTAAAATAGATCTGTCATATACAAGCTATGAAGAGAGACTTATGCTATCCAAAAGAAGAGAAAGAATGAAACCTGGAAAGAAAGTTCCTAATCTAATTTTGTATTTCTGATTTCCTTGTTCAGATATAGATATCCCTTTTAGGACAGGCTGTGAATAATCTATGCATTTGAGGCATCCTTAGGAGGTAGGGGAAAAGTATTTCCCTTTTGAATATTTGACAAGAATCGTGTCCCTCTTACTTGAGGTTATTTTTTCTTCCTTTCTTTTTTTTCTTTTTTTCCATACGATCAATAACATGGGAAATATATACGTTTGTTACTGTTCGTAATGAGTGTCCAATCCCATGCTGTATTAATTTTTCCATGAATACTAGAACACAGATGTGTGTATACTAAAGCCTTAGAACATAAGCTAGTTACATCTCTAAGAGCTATGGAAAGAATAATGATGGGAATAACACAAAGAGACAGAAAAAAGAGTAACATAGATACGAGAGCAAACTAAAGTAAAGGATATTCTAACAACTAATAAGAAAAATGAACGGACATGGGCAGGTCATATAATTAGAGTGACAGACAATAGATGGACATTAAGAATAACAGAATAGGTCCCTAGAGGTTGTAAAAGAAGCAGAGAAATTAAGGAAGAGAAGACGATGGATCGACGAATCAGTGGAAGTGGAAAGACATGCATGAGGCCTTTAATCTGTAATGCGCAAGTAACGGCTGATGATGATGAGGATTTTATATATATATATATATATATATATATATATATATATATATATATATATATATATATATATATATATATGTGTGTGTGTGTGTGTGTGTGTGTGTGTATACACACATATATACATCCATACATACATACATACATACATACATACACATATATATGATATATAAATATATATATACATACATATGTATGATTATATATATATATATATATATATATATATATATATATATATATATATATATATATATTATGTATATATGTATATATACACACGCGTGCGCGCTGTGGTGTTGCAGATACTATCATCACATTATGGCAATTAATTTGATCGTTCTGTGGCATGCCACCACCTACTACAAATTGTGTTTTACTTTTTAATGAAATAACAAAAATCGTCGTCAAAATACTCAGTCTTAGTCCCTTTCCTGCGCTTTTTATTGATATGGCCATATTATAGAATTGTGTATTTAGCTAATATCCCACCAACGTGTTGTTGTTATTATTATTATTATTATTATTATTATTATTATTGTTGTTGTTGTTGTTGTTGTTGTTGTTGTTGTTATTACTACTAGCTAAGCTACAACCATAGTTGAAAAAGCAAGATGTTATAAGCCCAAGTGAGGAAAGGAATAAGGCAAAAAATAAACGATATGAGAAATAATGAACAATTAAAATGAAATTGTTTAGGAACAGTAACAACATGGAGAACTTTCATATATAAACTATAAAAAAAACTTATGTCTGCCTGTTGAACATAAAAGCATTCACTGCAAGTTTGAACTTTTAAAGTTCTACCAATTCAACTACCTGATTAGGGAGATCATTCCACAACTGGGTCACAGCTTTATCTCAGCGTGTAATACGCTGCCTTGCTGAAATAACTTTTAGCAGCATAGTAAATAGTTTTAAAACACATCCACTAACAAGGCTGTTTACATATAACGCAAATTTCCTTGATTTTGTTAATGTAAGGCACCGGAAGTGCCAGCTTACAGATAAGTAACAGCAATGATCGTGTACGTAACATTCCAAAATTCTTGATACCATTTATTTAGGTAGTAGGTTGGCCAAGGCACCAGCCACTAGAGAGTTATTGGGTCTTTTGACTGGCCAGACAGTACTACACTTGATCCTTCTCTCTGGTTACGGTTCATTTTCCTTTTTTCCTACGCACATTGAATAGTCTGGCATAATTTTTAGATATTCTCCTCTGTCTTCATACACTTGACAACAGAGATTACCTAACAATTCTTCTTCTTCACTCAAGGGGTTTCTGCACTGTAATTATTCAATGGCCACTTTACTCTCGTTAAGGGGAGAATAGACTCTTTAGCTGTGGTAAGCAGCTCTTCTAGACGAACACTCCAAAATCAAACCATTGTTCTCAAGTCTTGGGTAGTGTCATAACCTCTATACCATGGTCTTCCACTGTCTTGGGTTAGAGTTCTCTTGCTTGAGGGTACACACGAGCAAACTTTTTATCCTGTTTCTCTTCCTCTTGTTTTGTTAAAGTTTTTATAGTTTATATAGGCGATATTTATTTTAATGTTACTCTTCTTAAAATATTTTATTTTCCTTGTTTCCTTTCCTAAATGGGCTATTATCCTTGTTGGAGCCCCGGGGCTTTTAGCATCCTGCTTTTTCAACTAGGGTTGTAGCTTAGCAAGTAATAATAATAATAATAATAATAATAATAATAATAATAATAATAATAATAATAATAATAATAATAATAATAATAATAATAATAATAATAATTCTTACACGTAATGTACTGACTATCCGGCAAACATCTACCTGAAATTACTATCTATCCCAGTGACATGACGTAAGGTTATATAACAGCAACGTTTGCAACAATTATGTTTAGCACTCGACAAGGAAAAACTATTCATCTTGTAAAAACTTTTGAAAAACAAACTACTTACGTAATTTGTTACAGCAACTTGGCACATAACCTCAAGTACGAGCAATTGCGCATTTTACTTCACGTCTCGTTCGTTTCTTTAAAAAAAAAGAGATGGAAATAATTAAGGCTTTCTCATTCCCCTGCTTCTGCTTCTTCTTCTTCTTCTTCGTCTTCTTCTTCTTCTTCTTCTTCTTCTTCTTCAACGAATTCTATTAAAGAAAAATATAATGGTAGTTAAAAAAATATTTCTCTTCTTCTTCAACGAATTCTATTAAAGAAAAATATAATGGTAGTTAAAAAAAATATTTCTCTTCTTCTTCAACGAATTCTATTAAAGAAAAATATAATGGTAGTTAAAAAAAATATTTCTCTTCTTCTTCAACGAATTCTGTTAAAGAAAAATATAATGGTAGTTAAAAAAATATTTCTCTTCTTCTTCAACGAATTCTATTAAAGAAAAATATAATGGTAGTTAAAAAAAAAATATTTCTCTTCTTCTTCAACGAATTCTGTTAAAGAAAAATATAATGGTAGTTAAAAAAATATTTCTCTTCTTCTTCAACGAATTCTATTAAAGAAAAATATAATGGTAGTTAAAAAAATATTTCTCTTCTTCTTCAACGAATTCTATTAAAGAAAAATATAATGGTAGTTAAAAAAAATATTTCTCTTCTTCTTCAACGAATTCTGTTAAAGAAAAATATAA
>NC_090729.1:133432526-133437526 GCF_036898095.1 Palaemon carinicauda
ATTATTTTTTTTCTTAAAATATTGTTCATTTTTAAAACTCTTTGTTTCGGTTAGGGTATTTTTCTTATTTCAATATCATTTACCTCTTGTTTTAAGCCAGAATGATAGCTTTATATTTCAGTCTTAGAATTTTATTTCCTTTTTCTTAATCCAGGCTCGGTGAAAACCTGCAAAATCTGTAAATACAAAAAGCTTTTGGAATCGGCTTAAGCTTTATGCGTCGGTCTGTGAAAAAAAATTACACTAACCTAGAAAGGAAAGGATCAGTACTTCAAAGGCTAGAGACTTTGAGATTGGATCTACTGCCAACTTCTCTTATAATCGTTTGTTCTTATCCACGAAGAGGGATATTAATCAGAAGGATTTGGCTTTTTAGGGCATTACCATAACGAAGGTATCATAGAAAAGAGTCAACTCTTAGTTACACGAGTTTATTCTCTCTTATTCGGAAAATTTTAGCTTATCTTTATTCTACTTTCGATTCATTCTTCTTCTTCCCCACCGGCATCCATACATTAAGGGGTCGGTTGCCCTGTGCGCCCTCTCCACCTATCACAAATATGATCCTTGACCTTCATTTGTTTTCGAGTTCTTAGTGATTGACTCAACTGCTTTCAGTATTACGTTGTTGGTGATTCATCTAGCGAACAATTTTCCCCTTATTACTAATAGCTAAGCTACAACTCTAGTTTGAAAAACAGGATACTACTGTATAAGCCAAGGTTTAAGGGAAAATAGCCCAGTAAGGAAAGGAAATAAGAAAACATAGAATAGTGAGCCTCAGAGTACCCTCAGACAAGAGAACTAACCCAATACAGTGGAAGACCATGGTATAGAGGCTATGGCACTACCTAAGACTAGAGAACAATGTTTGATTTTGAAGTGTTCTTCTCCTAGAAGAGCTAATACCATAGTTAAAGAGTCTCTTTACCCTTACCAAGGGGAAAGTAAGCACAGAACCATTATTATAGTGTGGTAGTTAAGATCTTGATCGATTTTTTTTTTTGAGAATTGGTCTCCAATACTTAAGTTTTACTGATCATTTAATTTTTCTTTATTGTAAAAAAAATTATAGCATTCTACTGAGTAATTTTTTTTGTATAACTTCCTTTTATCTGATTTAGAAGTTATTTATTAGAATCTTTGATATTGTTATTTTGTTACTATTATTATTTCCTTTCATAACTGTGTTTGTGGACGTTCTTTAATGTCCATAGTTTAAATTTATAGTTCCCATAATCTTTGTAACGACCTCTGGCTTTAAAAAAGTGGTTGGTTTTGCGATCGTTAACCCCCTATCTGATGGGTTCCCATTTCCCTCTTTTTGAACCGAAATAAAATAAAAAGATCCTGTGTTTCAACGCCTCTCAGGCAATGAATTTAACTCTCTCTCTCTCTCTCTCTCTCTCTCTCTCTCTCTCTCTCTCTCTCTCTCTCTCTCTCTCTCTCTCTCTCAAGAAATATTGAGTCAATCGCCTGTAGGTTAACATCATTTATTCTTCAAGTATCCGTGTCCGTAAAAAAAAAAAAAAAAAAAAAAAAAAAAAAAAACTTTATTTTGAGAAAGGAAACATCCCATGAATTTTGTTTTCTTTCCTTAAAATCCTTGCTTAGAAGTACTCCAGCGAGTCTCGTTAAGGAAGCTCATATATGAAGAAAGGAGGTTATTATTGATATACCTCATACAACAAACAGGTGTAACTGCAATGATTGCGATCATCGATAAAGGGAAAAAAAATAATTTTACCGATTGGTAATCCTGACAGCGTTCAATGAGTTTTTCTTTTTTTAAAGCTACAGTTTTTTTTAACATAATGAGGACCGGCAGTACAGAAGTAGCACTCTTCTTCCAAGTTTGTAAACTGGTTATATATCTCTTTAATGCTTTAATGTCTATTCACAACAATAAAGACTTTTTATGAAGCCTTCAAACTAAGAAGGGCATGAGAACTTTCTGAAGATGAATGACTTGGAATGGCTTCCTCTTAAAGGTTTAAAGATGTAAAGGCCACTCATAATTGGCAGGGGTAAGGGACAGTGACATTTCCCTGTCGAGAAGGACAATGCCCTAGAAACTAACCATATATACATATGATCAGCGCCCAAGCCCCCTCTCCACCCAAGCTAGAACCAAGGATGGCCAGGCAGTGGCTGATGATGACTCAGCAGATAGGCCTATAGGCTCCCCCAAACCACCCATCCTTAGCTCACAAGGATAGTGAGGTTGTAGCGACCAAAGAAACTATCGAGTTTGAAGGGGATTCGAACCCGTCTGTCAATCACTAGTCAGGGACGTTACCACATCGGCCACCATAACCCAATAACTTAACAGAATTCCCCTCAGAAATGCCGGAATACTTCATCGTAATTGTCAGCCTTTCGTTCTCCCGAATTTTCTCCTTAAGGATTAATCTTCGCGTGATACCTTCCTCATATTCCAACAGATGTTTAGTTGTACTGTGGATCGAGTTTATACACCTTTATCACTGTTCCCCATAACTGGGTACCTCACGATCCCAGCGAAGTAAAAACTTTTCTTAAAAATCACTGTCAGAGATAATATCATAAATACTGCGTAAGAAACAGAAATAATGCTATTTGTCGCCACAGCTAAAATATGTACAGTACTGAACTTGATGACGATTTTTATGAGCATCATGGAAAAGAATATGACGAATACTGCTTTAATTTGACGAATGGCTCCATGAGTAAAATTGATCGTGTATTTTGCACATCTTGGTCGTCTTAGAATTATCTAAGATTTTTATTGTCCTGAAGTCATTAGCTGGAAGTTTAACAGAGATAAATCTTGGGCCAGACTGAAGAGTTGTGGGAGTTGCTATTTGCAGATAATTTAGTGTTTTATCACTGAAAATGAGGAAGGCTTAAAAAGATTTGCCTGAGGGTAAATTTTGATATGACTGAGCTTATGGTGAGCAGTTAGGAAGGTAAGAACATGATAGCCATACTTGAAAGTAGAAGCTTGGTTATGGAACAGGTGGGACAATATAGATACTTAGGATCTACTATAAGTCAGGAGGAAAGATTTGAGGCTGAAGTTGTGAATAGGATAAAAGCACGCTAGGGGAAGCGCAAGGGTGCAGCGGGAATAGTATGTGATAAGAAAAGGCCAATCAAGCTAAAAGTCAAGATCTATAACAGAGTAATAAGACCAGTGTAAATTTAAAGTTTGTAAACGTTGGTTCTAAGATGAAAAGAGGAATCCAAGCTTGAGAGAACCGTGATGAGAATGCTGAAGTGGGTCATGGGAATATCCCTGTTTGAAAGATTGGAAAAGGATGAAATAAGAATAATGGCAGGCGTCGTCAAGATTGTGGAGGGTGATAAGAGTGTCACGACTGAGATGGTGGTGAGGATGGATGGTGAGGAACGTTTGAGAGGAACCTGTAAGGGTGGGGAAGATCGAGAAGATAGAATAGATGGTGACATTAGATGAAGGGATATATAGAGAGAAGAGGTTTGGTGGAAGAGGATACCTTTGATAGAAGGAGCATTAGGCAGCCGACCCCTTAATGTTGGGTTGTGGTAGCCGATGTGGTAACGCCCCTTACTGATGAACGTTAGACTGGGGTTCGAATCCCGTTCAAACTCGTTAGTTTCTTTGGTTGCTGCAACCTCACCACCCTTTTGAGGTAAGGATGTGGGTTTTGGGGGAGCCTATAGGTTTACCTGCTGAGTCATCCACAGCCATTGCCTGGCCCTTCTTGGTCGTAGCTTGGGTGGAGAGGGGGCTTGGGCACTGATCATATGTATATATGGTCAGTCTCTAAGGCATTGTCCTGTTCTATACAGCAATGTCACTGTCCCTTGCCTTTCATATTCATGAGCGGCCTTTTAAGCCTTTCAATTGTGGGAAAGAAGTTATCTTGGGCCAAACTATTTTTAAAGTCTGGTAAATATCATATGACTTTTTAAAGCGCAAGAAAAGCATGAAAATACAATTATGAGGAACTGCTTTCTCACTCGGTCTTAAATGGAAGGTTTTCCTCACTGAAAAACTTTTAAAATATATTTTACTTAACCGTTTCCAGCCTTAAATGGAAATTTGTTGTTATCAATTGTGTTTTAGTTTTTTATCCTCTCATTTTATTAATATTGTTTTGCTAGTTCTTGGATGTTCAGGCTTACACTTTTGACTTTGAACATTATAAATGGCAGTAATAAGGGATCTGGAAAAGAGTGCGGGACCTCGCGCGCGTGTCAGCTTATTTATCGACCTTTTGCTCGACCTTGACCTTACCTTTGACCTTAAAAATAAATTAATTGGCGTGGAATTTAATGCACTTTAATATAAATCAAGTTTGAAGTCTGTGACAACGATGTCCAAACTTATGGCTGATTACGTAAATTGAACATTTTGCCTGACCGTGACCTTAACCTTCCAAAATGTAATCATTTTCAGCTTTTTACATAGCAGTTAATCCCTGCAAGTTTTACTACTCTACGATTAAAATTGTGGACAAGAAGCAGTTTACAAACAAATACACACACAAGCCAGGGGTAAAACATAATCTTCCAACTTTGTTGGCGGAGGTAATAATGATAAGTGCTGTTTGTAAATTCCATCAACATTTATTGTGGATTACTTTCCAAAACCATTGTCTTTCGATGGATGGAAAAATTTATCGCATTTTTATGCAATGAAGGTATTTGTTCAGTAGTTTCTCTTCTCGGAATCTTGAAATTCATACAACACTTGTACTTAATTTATGAAGAAAAGGTGCCCTTTTTGTGCAAAGTTATTATTAATATATTTAAAATTATTATTATTATTATTATTATTATTATTATTATTATTATTATTATTATTATTATTATTATTATTATTATTATTATTACTTGCTAAGCTACAACTCCTTGTTGGAAAAGCAGGATGTTATAAGATCGTGGGTTCCAACAGAGAAAATAGCACAGTGAGGAAGGGAAATGAGAAAAAACTACATGAAAAGTTTAAGAACAATAACTTTAAAATAAATGTT